>NC_134697.1:99789433-99954503 GCF_050947455.1 Rhinoderma darwinii | reverse complement strand
GGGGTATTATTTAGTCACTATGTGGTTATGGTGTGGCGGTATTATTCAGTAACAGTATGGGGGTATTATTCAGTCACTATGTGGTTATGGTGTGGAGGTATTATTCAGTAACAGTATGGTGGTATTATTCAGTCACTATGTGGTTATGGTGTGGTGGTATTATTCAGTAACAGTATGGGGGTATTATTCAGTCACTATGTGGTTATGGTGTGGGGGTATTAGTCAGTCACTATGTGGTTATGGTGTGGAGGTATTATGCAGTCACTATGTTGTTATGGTGTGGGGGTATTATTCAGTAACAGTATGGGGGTATTAGTCAGTCACTATGTGGTTATGGTGTGGTGGTATTATTCAGTAACAGTATGGGGGTATTAGTCAGTCACTATGTGGTTATGGTGTGGTGGTATTATTCAGTAACAGTATGGGGGTATTATTCAGTCACTATGTGGTTATGGTGTGGTGGTATTATTCAGTAACAGTATGGTGGTATTATTCAGTCACTATGTGGTTATGGTGTGGCGGTATTATTCAGTAACAGTATGGTGGTATTATTCAGTCACTATGTAGTTATGGTGTGGGGGTATTATTCAGTAACAGTATGGGGGTATTAGTCAGTCACTATGTGGTTATGGTGTGGAGGTATTATTCAGTAACAGTATGGTGGTATTATTCAGTCACTGTGGTTATGGTGTGGAGGTATTAGTCAGTAACAGTATGGGGGTATTATTCAGTAACAGTATGGGGGTATTAGCCAGTCACTATGTGGTTATGGTGTGGAGGTATTATCAGTAACAGTATGGGGGTATTAGTCAGTCACTATGTGGTTATGGTGTGGGGGTATTATTCAGTCACTATGTGGTTATGGTGTGGGGGTATTAGTCAGTAACAGTATGGAGGTATTATTCAGTCACTATGTGGTTATGGTGTGGTGGTATTAGTCAGTAACAGTATGGGGGTATTATTCAGTCACTATGTGGTTATGGTGTGGTGGTATTAGTCAGTAACAGTATGGGGGTATTAGTCAGTCACTATGTGATTATGGTGTGGGGGTATTACTCAGTAACAGTATGGTGGTATTAGTCAGTAACAGTATGGGGGTATTATTCAGTAACAGTATGGGGGTATTATTCAGTCACTATGTGGTTATGGTGTGGTGGTATTAGTCAGTAACAGTATGGGGGTATTATTCAGTAACTGTATGGGGGTATTAGTCAGGCACTATGGTTATGGTGTGGCGGTATTATTCAGTAACAGTATGGTGGTATTATTCAGTCACTATGTGGTTATGGTGTGGTGGTATTAGTCAGTAACAGTATGGTGGTATTAGTCAGTCACTATGTGGTTATGGTGTGGTGGTATTAGTCAGTAACAGTATGGGGGTATTATTCAGTAACTGTATGGGGGTATTAGTCAGGCACTATGTGTTTATGGTGTGGTGGTATTATTCAGTCACTATGTGGTTATGGTGTGGCGGTATTATTCAGTAACAGTATGGTGGTATTATTCAGTCACTATGTGGTTATGGTGTGGTGGTATTAGTCAGTAACAGTATGAGGGTATTAGTCAGTCACTATGTGTTTATGGTGTGGTGGTATTATTCAGTCACTATGTGGTTATGGTGTGGCGGTATTATTCAGTAACAGTATGGTGGTATTATTCAGTCACTATGTGGTTATGGTGTGGTGGTATTGTTCAGTAACAGTATGGGGGTATTATTCAGTCACTGTGTGGTTATGGTGTGGTGGTATTAGTCAGTAACAGTATGGTGGTATTAGTCAGTCACTATGTGGTCATGGTGTGGAGGTATTGTTCAGTAACAGTATGGGGGTATTATTCAGTCACTGTGTGGTTATGGTGTGGTGGTATTAGTCAGTAACAGTATGGTGGTATTAGTCAGTCACTATGTGGTTATGGTGTGGTGGTATTAGTCAGTAACAGTATGGGGGTATTATTCAGTCACTATGTGGTTATGGTGTGGGGGTATTATCAGTAACAGTATGGGGGTATTATTCAGTCACTATGTGGTTATGGTGTGGAGGTATTATTCAGTAACAGTATGGTGGTATTATTCAGTAACAGTATGGAGGTATTATTCAGTCACTATGTGGTTATGGTGTGGGGGTATTATTCAGTAACAGTATGGTGGTATTATTCAGTCACTATGTGGTTATGGTGTGGAGGTATTATTCAGTAACAGTATGGGGGTATTATTCAGTCACTATGTGGTTATGGTGTGGTGGTATTATTCAGTCACTATGTGGTTATGGTGTGGTGGTATTGTTCAGTAACAGTATGGGGGTATTATTCAGTCACTGTGTGGTTATGGTGTGGTGGTATTAGTCAGTAACAGTATGGTGGTATTAGTCAGTCACTATGTGGTCATGGTGTGGAGGTATTGTTCAGTAACAGTATGGGGGTATTATTCAGTCACTGTGTGGTTATGGTGTGGTGGTATTAGTCAGTAACAGTATGGTGGTATTAGTCAGTCACTATGTGGTTATGGTGTGGTGGTATTAGTCAGTAACAGTATGGGGGTATTATTCAGTCACTATGTGGTTATGGTGTGGGGGTATTATCAGTAACAGTATGGGGGTATTATTCAGTCACTATGTGGTTATGGTGTGGAGGTATTATTCAGTAACAGTATGGTGGTATTATTCAGTAACAGTATAGAGGTATTATTCAGTCACTATGTGGTTATGGTGTGGGGGTATTATTCAGTAACAGTATGGTGGTATTATTCAGTCACTATGTGGTTATGGTGTGGAGGTATTATTCAGTAACAGTATGGGGGTATTATTCAGTCACTATGTGGTTATGGTGTGGAGGTATTATTCAGTAACAGTATGGGGGTATTATTCAGTCACTATGTGGTTATGGTGTGGGGGTATTATTCAGTCACTATGTGGTTATGGTGTGGTGGTATTAGTCAGTAACAGTATGGTGGTATTAGTCAGTCACTATGTGGTTATGGTGTGGTGGTATTATTCAGTAACAGTATGGAGGTATTATTCAGTCACTATGTGGTTATGGTGTGGTGGTATTATTCAGTAACAGTATGGTGGTATTATTCAGTCACTGTGGCTATGTTGTGGTGGTATTATTCAGTAACAGTATGGGGGTATTAGTCAGTCACTATGTGGTTATGGTGTGGTGGTATTAGTCAGTAACAGTATGGGGGTATTAGTCAGTCACTGTGGTTATGGTGTGGTGATATTATTCAGTAACAGTATGGGGGTATTATACAGTCACTATGTGGTTATGGTGTGGAGGTATTAGTCAGTCACTATGTGGTTATGGTGTGGGGGTATTATTCAGTAACAGTATATGGGGGTATTATTCAGTCACTATGTGGTTATGGTGTGGCGGTATTATTCAGTAACAGTATGGAGGTATTAGTCAGTTACTATGTGGTTATGGTGTGGTGGTATTATTCAGTAACAGTATGGGGGTATTATTCAGTCACTATGTGGTTATGGTGTGGAGGTATTATTAGTAACAGTATGGTGGTATTATTCAGTCACTATGTGGTTATGGTGTGGAGGTATTAGTCAGTAACAGTATGGGGGTATTATACAGTCACTGTGTGGTTATGGTGTGGTGGTATTATTCAGTAACAGTATGGGGGTATTATTCAGTCACTATGTGGTTATGGTGTGGTGGTATTATTCAGTCACTATGTGGTTATGGTGTGGAGGTATTAGTCAGTAACAGTATGGGGGTATTATACAGTCACTGTGTGGTTATGGTGTGGTGGTATTATTCAGTAACAGTATGGGGGTATTATTCAGTCACTATGTGGTTATGGTGTGGAGGTATTATTCAGTAACAGTATGGGGGTATTATTCAGTCACTATGTTGTTATGGTGTGGCGGTATTATTCAGTAACAGTATGGTGGTATTATTCAGTCACTATGTGGTTATGGTGTGGCGGTATTATTCAGTAACAGTATGGGGGTATTAGTCAGTCACTGTGGTTATGGTGTGGAGGTATTATTCAGTAACAGTATGGGGGTATTATTCAGTCACTATGTGGTTATGGTGTGGAGGTATTATTCAGTAACAGTATGGGGGTATTAGTCAGTCACTATGTGGTTATGGTGTGGGGGTATTAGTCAGTAACAGTATGGGGGTATTATTCAGTCACTATGTGGTTATGGTGTGGCGGTATTATTCAGTAACAGTATGGGGGTATTATTCAGTCACTATGTGGTTATGGTGTGGCGGTATTATTCAGTACCAGTATGGGGGTATTATTCAGTCACTATGTGGTTATGGTGTGGTGGTATTATTCAGTAACAGTATGGGGTATTATTCAGTCACTATGTGGTTATGGTGTGGAGGTATTAGTCAGTAACAGTATGGGGGTATTATTCAGTCACTATGTGGTTATGATGTGGCAGTATTATTCAGTAACAGTATGGGGGTATTATTCAGTCACTATGTGGTTATGGTGTGGTGGTATTAGTCAGTAACAGTATGGGGGTATTATTCAGTCACTATGTGGTTATGGTGTGGCGGTATTATTCAGTAACAGTATGGGGGTATTATTCAGTCACTATGTGGTTATGGTGTGGGGGTATTATTCAGTAACAGTATGGGGGTATTATTCAGTCACTATGTGGTTATGGTGTGGGGGTATTATTCAGTCACTATGTGGTTATGCTGTGGCGGTATTAGTCAGTAACAGTATGGGGGTATTATTCAGTCACTATGTGGTTATGGTGTGGTGGTATTAGTCAGTAACCGTATGGTGGTATTATTCAGTCACTATGTGGTTATGGTGTGGCGGTATTATTCAGTAACAGTATGGGGGTATTATTCAGTCACTATGTGGTTATGGTGTGGAGGTATTATTCAGTAACAGTATGGAGGTATTAGTCAGTCACTATGTAGTTATGGTGTGGTGGTATCAGTCAGTAACAGTATGGGGGTATTATTCAGTCACTATGTGGTTATGGTGTGGCGGTATTATTCAGTAACAGTATGGAGGTATTATTCAGTCACTATGTGGTTATGGTGTGGTGGTATTATTCAGTAACAGTATGGGGTATTATTCAGTCACTACGTGGTTATGGTGTGGAGGTATTAGTCAGTAACAGTATGGGGGTATTATTCAGTCACTATGTGGTTATGATGTGGCAGTATTATTCAGTAACAGTATGGGGGTATTATTCAGTCACTATGTGGTTATGGTGTGGAGGTATTATTCAGTCACTATGTGGTTATGGTGTGGTGGTATTAGTCAGTAACAGTATGGGGGTATTATTCAGTCACTATGTGGTTATGGTGTGGCGGTATTATTCAGTAACAGTATGGGGGTATTATTCAGTCACTATGTGGTTATGGTGTGGGGGTATTATTCAGTAACAGTATGGGGGTATTATTCAGTCACTATGTGGTTATGGTGTGGAGGTATTAGTCAGTAACAGTATGGGGGTATTATTCAGTCACTATGTGGTTATGGTGTGGTGGTATTAGTCAGTAACAGTATGGGGGTATTATTCAGTCACTATGTGGTTATGGTGTGGTGGTATTAGTCAGTAACAGTATGGGGGTATTAGTCAGTCACTATGTGATTATGGTGTGGGGGTATTACTCAGTAACAGTATGGTGGTATTAGTCAGTAACAGTATGGGGGTATTATTCAGTAACAGTATGGGGGTATTATTCAGTCACTATGTGGTTATGGTGTGGTGGTATTAGTCAGTAACAGTATGGGGGTATTATTCAGTAACTGTATGGGGGTATTAGTCAGGCACTATGGTTATGGTGTGGCGGTATTATTCAGTAACAGTATGGTGGTATTATTCAGTCACTATGTGGTTATGGTGTGGTGGTATTAGTCAGTAACAGTATGGTGGTATTAGTCAGTCACTATGTGGTTATGGTGTGGTGGTATTAGTCAGTAACAGTATGGGGGTATTATTCAGTAACTGTATGGGGGTATTAGTCAGGCACTATGTGTTTATGGTGTGGTGGTATTATTCAGTAACTGTATGGGGGTATTAGTCAGTCACTATGTGGTTATGGTGTGGTGGTATTATTCAGTAACAGTATGGTGGTATTAGTCAGTCACTATGTGGTTATGGTGTGGTGGTATTATTCAGTATCAGTATGGGGGTATTATTCAGTCACTATGTGGTTATGGTGTGGGGGTATTAGTCAGTAACAGTATGGGGGTATTATTCAGTCACTATGTGGTTATGGTGTGGCGGTATTATTCAGTAACAGTATGGTGGTATTATTCAGTCACTATGTGGTTATGGTGTGGTGGTATTAGTCAGTAACAGTATGAGGGTATTAGTCAGTCACTATGTGTTTATGGTGTGGTGGTATTATTCAGTCACTATGTGGTTATGGTGTGGCGGTATTATTCAGTAACAGTATGGTGGTATTATTCAGTCACTATGTGGTTATGGTGTGGTGGTATTGTTCAGTAACAGTATGGGGGTATTATTCAGTCACTGTGTGGTTATGGTGTGGTGGTATTATTCAGTCACTATGTGGTTATGGTGTGGTGGTATTAGTCAGTAACAGTATGGGGGTATTAGTCAGTCACTATGTGGTTATGGTGTGGTGGTATTAGTCAGTAACAGTATGGTGGTATTAGTCAGTCACTATGTGGTTATGGTGTGGTGGTATTAGTCAGTAACAGTATGGGGGTATTATTCAGTCACTATGTGGTTATGGTGTGGTGGTATTAGTCAGTAACAGTATGGGGGTATTATTCAGTCACTATGTGGTTATGGTGTGGAGGTATTGTTCAGTAACAGTATGGGGGTATTATTCAGTCACTATGTGGTTATGGTGTGGTGGTATTATTCAGTAACAGTATGGGGGTATTATTCAGTCACTATGTGGTTATGGTGTGGCGGTATTATTCAGTATCAGTATGGGGGTATTATTCAGTCACTGTGGTTATGATGTGGAGGTATTATTCAGTAACAGTATGGGGATATTATTCAGTCACTATGTGGTTATGGTGTGGTGGTATTAGTCAGTAACAGTATGGTGGTATTAGTCAGTCACTATGTGGTTATGGTGTGATGGTATTATTCAGTAACAGTATGGGGGTATTATTCAGTGACTATGTGGTTATGGTGTGGTGGTATTATTCAGTAACAGTATGGGGGTATTATTCAGTCACTATGTGGTTATGGTGTGGTGGTATTATTCAGTAACAGTATGAGGTATTATTCAGTCACTATATGGTTATGGTGTGGAGGTATTATTCAGTAACAGTATGGGGGTATTATTCAGTCACTATGTGGTTATGGTGTGGCGGTATTATTCAGTAACAGTATGGGGTTATTAGTCTGTCACTATGTGGTTATGGTGTGGAGGTATTATTCAGTAACAGTATGGGGGTATTATTCAGTCACTATGTGGTTATGGTGTGGTGGTATTAATCAGTAACAGTATGGGGGTATTAGTCAGTCACTATGTGGTTATGGTGTGGTGGTATTATTCAGTAACAGTATGGGGGTATTATTCAGTCACTATGTGGTTATGGTGTGGCGGTATTATTCAGTAACAGTATGGGGATATTATTCAGTCACTATGTGGTTATGGTGTGGAGGTATTATTCAGTAACAGTATGAGGGTATTATTCAGTCACTATGTGGTTATGGTGTGGTGGTATTAGTCAGTAACAGTATGGGGGTATTATTCAGTCACTATGTGGTTATGGTGTGGTGGTATTAATCAGTAACAGTATGGGGGTATTAGTCAGTCACTATGTGGTTATGGTGTGGCGGTATTATTCAGTAACAGTATGGGGTATTATTCAGTCACTATGTGGTTATGGTGTGGGGGTATTATTCAGTAACAGTATGGGGGTATTAGTCAGTCACTATGTGGTTATGGTGTGGAGGTATTAGTCAGTAACAGTATGGGGGTATTAGTCAGTCACTATGTGGTTATGGTGTGGTGGTATTAGTCAGTAACAGTATGGGGGTATTAGTCAGTCACTATGTGGTTATGGTGTGGAGGTATTAGTCAGTAACAGTATGGGGGTATTAGTCAGTCACTATGTGGTTATGGTGTGGTGGTATTAGTCAGTAACAGTATGGTGGTATTAGTCAGTCACTATGTGGTTATGGTGTGGCGGTATTATTCAGTAACAGTATGGGGATATTATTCAGTCACTATGTGGTTATGGTGTGGAGGTATTATTCAGTAACAGTATGAGGGTATTATTCAGTCACTATGTGGTTATGGTGTGGTGGTATTAGTCAGTAACAGTATGGGGGTATTATTCAGTCACTATGTGGTTATGGTGTGGAGGTATTAGTCAGTAACAGTATGGGGGTATTATTCAGTCACTATGTGGTTATGGTGTGGGGGTATTATTCAGTAACAGTATGGCGGTATTATTCAGTCACTGTGGTTATGGTGTGGAGGTATTAGTCAGTAACAGTATGGTGGTATTATTCAGTCACTATGTGGTTATGGTGTGGTGGTATTATTCAGTAACAGTATGGGGGTATTATTCAGTCACTATGTGGTTATGGTGTGGTGGTATTATTCAGTAACAGTATGGGGGTATTATTCAGTCACTATGTGGTTATGGTGTGGCGGTATTATTCAGTATCAGTATGGGGGTATTATTCAGTCACTGTGGTTATGATGTGGAGGTATTATTCAGTAACAGTATGGGGATATTATTCAGTCACTATGTGGTTATGGTGTGGTGGTATTAGTCAGTAACAGTATGGTGGTATTAGTCAGTCACTATGTGGTTATGGTGTGATGGTATTATTCAGTAACAGTATGGGGGTATTATTCAGTGACTATGTGGTTATGGTGTGGTGGTATTATTCAGTAACAGTATGGGGGTATTATTCAGTCACTATGTGGTTATGGTGTGGTGGTATTATTCAGTAACAGTATGAGGTATTATTCAGTCACTATATGGTTATGGTGTGGAGGTATTATTCAGTAACAGTATGGGGGTATTATTCAGTCACTATGTGGTTATGGTGTGGCGGTATTATTCAGTAACAGTATGGGGTTATTAGTCTGTCACTATGTGGTTATGGTGTGGAGGTATTATTCAGTAACAGTATGGGGGTATTATTCAGTCACTATGTGGTTATGGTGTGGTGGTATTAATCAGTAACAGTATGGGGGTATTAGTCAGTCACTATGTGGTTATGGTGTGGTGGTATTATTCAGTAACAGTATGGGGGTATTATTCAGTCACTATGTGGTTATGGTGTGGCGGTATTATTCAGTAACAGTATGGGGATATTATTCAGTCACTATGTGGTTATGGTGTGGAGGTATTATTCAGTAACAGTATGAGGGTATTATTCAGTCACTATGTGGTTATGGTGTGGTGGTATTAGTCAGTAACAGTATGGGGGTATTATTCAGTCACTATGTGGTTATGGTGTGGTGGTATTAATCAGTAACAGTATGGGGGTATTAGTCAGTCACTATGTGGTTATGGTGTGGCGGTATTATTCAGTAACAGTATGGGGTATTATTCAGTCACTATGTGGTTATGGTGTGGGGGTATTATTCAGTAACAGTATGGGGGTATTAGTCAGTCACTATGTGGTTATGGTGTGGAGGTATTAGTCAGTAACAGTATGGGGGTATTAGTCAGTCACTATGTGGTTATGGTGTGGTGGTATTAGTCAGTAACAGTATGGGGGTATTAGTCAGTCACTATGTGGTTATGGTGTGGAGGTATTAGTCAGTAACAGTATGGGGGTATTAGTCAGTCACTATGTGGTTATGGTGTGGTGGTATTAGTCAGTAACAGTATGGTGGTATTAGTCAGTCACTATGTGGTTATGGTGTGGCGGTATTATTCAGTAACAGTATGGGGATATTATTCAGTCACTATGTGGTTATGGTGTGGAGGTATTATTCAGTAACAGTATGAGGGTATTATTCAGTCACTATGTGGTTATGGTGTGGTGGTATTAGTCAGTAACAGTATGGGGGTATTATTCAGTCACTATGTGGTTATGGTGTGGAGGTATTAGTCAGTAACAGTATGGGGGTATTATTCAGTCACTATGTGGTTATGGTGTGGGGGTATTATTCAGTAACAGTATGGCGGTATTATTCAGTCACTGTGGTTATGGTGTGGAGGTATTAGTCAGTAACAGTATGGTGGTATTATTCAGTCACTATGTGGTTATGGTGTGGTGGTATTATTCAGTAACAGTATGGGGGTATTATTCAGTCACTATGTGGTTATGGTGTGGTGGTATTATTCAGTAACAGTATGGGGGTATTATTCAGTCACTATGTGGTTATGGTGTGGGGGTATTATTCAGTAACAGTATGGGGGTATTATTCAGTCACTATGTGGTTATGGTGTGGAGGTATTAGTCAGTAACAGTATGGGGGTATTATTCAGTCACTATGTGGTTATGGTGTGGTGGTATTAGTCAGTAACAGTATGGGGGTATTATTCAGTCACTATGTGGTTATGGTGTGGTGGTATTAGTCAGTAACAGTATGGGGGTATTAGTCAGTCACTATGTGATTATGGTGTGGGGGTATTACTCAGTAACAGTATGGTGGTATTAGTCAGTAACAGTATGGGGGTATTATTCAGTAACAGTATGGGGGTATTATTCAGTCACTATGTGGTTATGGTGTGGTGGTATTAGTCAGCAACAGTATGGGGGTATTATTCAGTAACTGTATGGGGGTATTAGTCAGGCACTATGGTTATGGTGTGGCGGTATTATTCAGTAACAGTATGGTGGTATTATTCAGTCACTATGTGGTTATGGTGTGGTGGTATTAGTCAGTAACAGTATGGTGGTATTAGTCAGTCACTATGTGGTTATGGTGTGGTGGTATTAGTCAGTAACAGTATGGGGGTATTATTCAGTAACTGTATGGGGGTATTAGTCAGGCACTATGTGTTTATGGTGTGGTGGTATTATTCAGTAACTGTATGGGGGTATTAGTCAGTCACTATGTGGTTATGGTGTGGTGGTATTATTCAGTAACAGTATGGTGGTATTAGTCAGTCACTATGTGGTTATGGTGTGGTGGTATTATTCAGTATCAGTATGGGGGTATTATTCAGTCACTATGTGGTTATGGTGTGGGGGTATTAGTCAGTAACTGTATGGTGGTATTATTCAGTCACTATGTGGTTATGGTGTGGTGGTATTAGTCAGTAACAGTATGAGGGTATTAGTCAGTCACTATGTGTTTATGGTGTGGTGGTATTATTCAGTCACTATGTGGTTATGGTGTGGCGGTATTATTCAGTAACAGTATGGTGGTATTATTCAGTCACTATGTGGTTATGGTGTGGTGGTATTGTTCAGTAACAGTATGGGGGTATTATTCAGTCACTGTGTGGTTATGGTGTGGTGGTATTATTCAGTCACTATGTGGTTATGGTGTGGTGGTATTAGTCAGTAACAGTATGGGGGTATTAGTCAGTCACTATGTGGTTATGGTGTGGTGGTATTAGTCAGTAACAGTATGGTGGTATTAGTCAGTCACTATGTGGTTATGGTGTGGTGGTATTAGTCAGTAACAGTATGGGGGTATTATTCAGTCACTATGTGGTTATGGTGTGGTGGTATTAGTCAGTAACAGTATGGGGGTATTATTCAGTCACTATGTGGTTATGGTGTGGAGGTATTGTTCAGTAACAGTATGGGGGTATTATTCAGTCACTATGTGGTTATGGTGTGGTGGTATTATTCAGTAACAGTATGGGGGTATTATTCAGTCACTATGTGGTTATGGTGTGGCGGTATTATTCAGTATCAGTATGGGGGTATTATTCAGTCACTGTGGTTATGATGTGGAGGTATTATTCAGTAACAGTATGGGGATATTATTCAGTCACTATGTGGTTATGGTGTGGTGGTATTAGTCAGTAACAGTATGGTGGTATTAGTCAGTCACTATGTGGTTATGGTGTGATGGTATTATTCAGTAACAGTATGGGGGTATTATTCAGTGACTATGTGGTTATGGTGTGGTGGTATTATTCAGTAACAGTATGGGGGTATTATTCAGTCACTATGTGGTTATGGTGTGGTGGTATTATTCAGTAACAGTATGAGGTATTATTCAGTCACTATATGGTTATGGTGTGGAGGTATTATTCAGTAACAGTATGGGGGTATTATTCAGTCACTATGTGGTTATGGTGTGGCGGTATTATTCAGTAACAGTATGGGGTTATTAGTCTGTCACTATGTGGTTATGGTGTGGAGGTATTATTCAGTAACAGTATGGGGGTATTATTCAGTCACTATGTGGTTATGGTGTGGTGGTATTAATCAGTAACAGTATGGGGGTATTAGTCAGTCACTATGTGGTTATGGTGTGGTGGTATTATTCAGTAACAGTATGGGGGTATTATTCAGTCACTATGTGGTTATGGTGTGGCGGTATTATTCAGTAACAGTATGGGGATATTATTCAGTCACTATGTGGTTATGGTGTGGAGGTATTATTCAGTAACAGTATGAGGGTATTATTCAGTCACTATGTGGTTATGGTGTGGTGGTATTAGTCAGTAACAGTATGGGGGTATTATTCAGTCACTATGTGGTTATGGTGTGGTGGTATTAATCAGTAACAGTATGGGGGTATTAGTCAGTCACTATGTGGTTATGGTGTGGCGGTATTATTCAGTAACAGTATGGGGTATTATTCAGTCACTATGTGGTTATGGTGTGGGGGTATTATTCAGTAACAGTATGGGGGTATTAGTCAGTCACTATGTGGTTATGGTGTGGAGGTATTAGTCAGTAACAGTATGGGGGTATTAGTCAGTCACTATGTGGTTATGGTGTGGCGGTATTATTCAGTATCAGTATGGGGTTATTAGTCTGTCACTATGTGGTTATGGTGTGGAGGTATTATTCAGTAACAGTATGGGGGTATTATTCAGTCACTATGTGGTTATGGTGTGGTGGTATTAATCAGTAACAGTATGGGGGTATTAGTCAGTCACTATGTGGTTATGGTGTGGTGGTATTATTCAGTAACAGTATGGGGGTATTATTCAGTCACTATGTGGTTATGGTGTGGCGGTATTATTCAGTAACAGTATGGGGATATTATTCAGTCACTATGTGGTTATGGTGTGGCGGTATTATTCAGTCACTATGTGGTTATGGTGTGGAGGTATTATTCAGTAACAGTATGAGGGTATTATTCAGTCACTATGTGGTTATGGTGTGGTGGTATTAGTCAGTAACAGTATGGGGGTATTATTCAGTCACTATGTGGTTATGGTGTGGTGGTATTAATCAGTAACAGTATGGGGGTATTAGTCAGTCACTATGTGGTTATGGTGTGGCGGTATTATTCAGTAACAGTATGGGGTATTATTCAGTCACTATGTGGTTATGGTGTGGGGGTATTATTCAGTAACAGTATGGGGGTATTAGTCAGTCACTATGTGGTTATGGTGTGGAGGTATTAGTCAGTAACAGTATGGGGGTATTATTCAGTCACTATGTGGTTATGGTGTGGAGGTATTATTCAGTAACAGTATGGGGGTATTATTCAGTGACTATGTGGTTATGGTGTGGAGGTATTAGTCAGTAACAGTATGGGGGTATTAGTCAGTCACTATGTGGTTATGGTGTGGTGGTATTAGTCAGTAACAGTATGGTGGTATTAGTCAGTCACTATGTGGTTATGGTGTGGTGGTATTAGTCAGTAACAGTATGGGGGTATTATTCAGTCACTATGTGGTTATGGTGTGGAGGTATTAGTCAGTCACTATGTGGTTATGGTGTGGTGGTATTAGTCAGTAACAGTATGGTGGTATTAGTCAGTCACTATGTGGTTATGGTGTGGAGGTATTAGTCAGTCACTATGTGGTTATGGTGTGGTGGTATTAGTCAGTAACAGTATGGTGGTATTAGTCAGTCACTATGTGGTTATGGTGTGGAGGTATTAGTCAGTCACTATGTGGTTATGGTGTGATGGTATTATTCAGTAACAGTATGGGGGTATTATTCAGTCACTATGTGTTTATGATGTGGAGGTATTAGTCAGTAACAGTATGGTGGTATTATTCAGTCACTATGTGGTTATGGTGTGGTGGTATTAGTCAGTAACAGTATGGTGGTATTAGTCAGTCACTATGTGGTTATGGTGTGGTGGTATTAGTCAGTAACAGTATGGGGTATTATTCAGTCACTATGTGGTTATGGTGTGGAGGTATTATTCAGTAACAGTATGGGGGTATTATTCAGTCACTATGTGGTTATGGTGTGGAGGTATTATTCAGTAACAGTATGGGGGTATTAGTCAGTCACTATGTGGTTATGGTGTGGTGGTATTAGTCAGTACCAGTATGGGGGTATTATTCAGTCACTATGTGGTTATGGTGTGGAGGTATTAGTCAGTAACAGTATGGGGGTATTATACAGTCACTATGTGGTTATGGTGTGGAGGTATTATACAGTAACAGTATGGGGGTATTAGTCAGTCACTATGTGGTTATGGTGTGGAGGTATTATTCAGTAACAGTATGGTGGTATTAGTCAGTCACTATCTGGTTATGGTGTGGTGGTATTATTCAGTAACAGTATGGTGGTATTAGTCAGTCACTATGTGGTTATGGTGTGGGGGTATTATTAGTAACAGTATGGGGGTATTATTCAGTCACTATGTGGTTATGGTGTGGGGGTATTATTCAGTAACAGTATGGGAGTATTATTCAGTCACTATGTGGTTATGGTGTGGAGGTATTATTCAGTAACAGTATGGTGGTATTAGTCAGTCACTATCTGGTTATGGTGTGGAGGTATTAGTCAGTAACAGTATGGGAGTATTATTCAGTCACTATGTGGTTATGGTGTGGAGGTATTATTCAGTAACAGTATGGTGGTATTAGTCAGTCACTATGTGGTTATGGTGTGGTGGTATTATTCAGTAACAGTATGGGGGTATTATTCAGTCACTATGTGGTTATGGTGTGGTGGTATTAGTCAGTAACAGTATGGGGGTATTAGTCAGTCACTATCTGGTTATGGTGTGGTGGTATTATTCAGTAACAGTATGGTGGTATTATTCAGTCACTATGTGGTTATGGTGTGGTGGTATTAGTCAGTAACAGTATGGGGGTATTAGTCAGTCACTATCTGGTTATGGTGTGGTGGTATTAGTCAGTAACAGTATGGGGGTATTAGTCAGTCACTATGTGGTTATGGTGTGGTGGTATTATTCAGTAACAGTATGGTGGTATTAGTCAGTCACTATGTGGTTATGGTGTGGCGGTATTAGTCAGTAACAGTATGGGGGTATTATTCAGTCACTATGTGGTTATGGTGTGGGGGTATTATTCAGTCACTATGTGGTTATGGTGTGGCGGTATTAGTCAGTAACAGTATGGGGGTATTATTCAGTCACTATGTGGTTATGGTGTGGCGGTATTAGTCAGTAACAGTATGGGGGTATTATTCAGTCACTATGTGGTTATGGTGTGGTGGTATTATTCAGTAACAGTATGGGGGTATTAGTCAGTCACTATGTGGTTATGGTGTGGAGGTATTATTCAGTAACAGTATGGGGGTATTATTCAGTCACTATGTGGTTATGGTGTGGAGGTATTAGTCAGTCACTATGTGGCTATGGTGTGGTGGTATTAGTCAGTCACTATGTGGCTATGTTGTGGGGGTATTATTCAGTAACAGTATGGTGGTATTATTCAGTCACTATGTGGCTATGGTGTGGGGGTATTAGTCAGTCACTATGGGGGTATTAGTCAGTCACTATGTGGCTATGTTGTGGGGGTATTATTCAGTCACTATGTGGTTATGGTGTGGTGGTATTATTCAGTAGCAGTATGGGGGTATTATTCAGTCACTATGTGGTTATGGTGTGGAGGTATTAGTCAGTCACTATGTGGTTATGGTGTGGAGGTATTAGTCAGTCACTATGTGGCTATGGTGTGGAGGTATTAGTCAGTCACTATGTGGCTATGGTGTGGAGGTATTAGTCAGTCACTATGTGGTTATGGTGTGGTGGTATTAGTCAGTCACTATGTGGCTATGGTGTGGAGGTATTATTCAGTCACTATGGGGTGGTAATATGTGGTTATGGTGTGGCGGTATTATTCAGTAACAGTATGGTGGTATTATTCAGTCACTATGTGGTTATGGTGTGGAGGTATTATTCAGTAACAGTATGGTGGTATTATTCAGTCACTATGTGGTTATGGTGTGGGGGTATTATTCAGTAACAGTATGGAGGTATTAGTCAGTCACTATGTGGTTATGGTGTGGAGGTATTAGTCAGTCACTATGTGGTTATGGTGTGGAGGTATTAGTCAGTCACTATGTGGCTATGGTGTGGTGGTATTAGTCAGTCACTATGTGGCTATGTTGTGGGGGTATTATTCAGTAACAGTATGGGGGTATTATTCAGTCACTATGTGGCTATGGTGTGGGGGTATTAGTCAGTCACTATGGGGGTATTAGTCAGTCACTATGTGGCTATGTTGTGGGGGTATTAGTCAGTCACTATGGGGGTATTATTCAGTCACTATGTGGCTATGTTGTGGGGGTATTAGTCAGTCACTATGTGGCTATGTTGTGGGGGTATTAGTCAGTCACTATGTGGCTATGTTGTGGGGGTATTAGTCAGTCACTATGGGGGTATTAGTCAGTCACTATGTAGTTATGGTGTGGTGGTATTAGTCAGTCACTATGTGGCTATGGTGTGGTGGTATTAGTCAGTCACTATGTGGCTATGGTGTGGGGGTATTAGTCAGTCACTATGGGGGTATTATTCAGTCACTATGGGGTCATGTGTTTTCTTTAGCCCGTTCCTTCCGCAGGGATTTATCGCATTTTCACTTTTGCCTTTTCTTTTCCACCCCCCAAAGGCAATTTTCTTATATTTCCGTCATTGTAGACGTTTGAGGTCTTGTTTTCTGCGGGACGAGTTGTAGTTTTGACGGCGCCATTTATTGGTTCTTTGGGTTTTGTTTTTATGGCGTTCACCGCGTGGTAAAACTGACACGTGAACTTTATTCTTGGGATCAATACAATCACGAGGACACCACATTGATAGTTTTTTTATGTTTTACTTACACAAAGAAAAAACGAATTCTTTAAAACTAAATCCGGATTTGTCGCCAGAACTTCTTCATTTTTCCGTCGGTGGAGCGATGCGAGGTCGTGTATTTTGCGGGGCGAGCTGTAGTTATATTGGTACCACTTTGTTACGCCGTCATTGGTGACAGAAGCAGAAGGCGCCATACACTGTTTAGCGACCGTACTATTTGAACAGGAGCAGAGTTTTAGCCATTTTTGACCAGATCTGAGCCTAATATATAGGGGGGGGGGGTCACACTATTTTGTTTTTACAGAGTGGCCATCAGGAATCAGTATGATTGCCACTTCGATGTTATTACACCCCTGCCCTCTGTAAGAGCTCCATAACATTTCACTGCTGCCTTTCAGTGCGCCGCCGCCATTTTGTTGTAGCCCGGCAGCAGTACTAGGCAGCTGCACGGGGGGCAGGAAGGAAACTTATAGCCGCTCAGATGCGTTCCGGCTATTTACAGGTTCCCGGAAGTTGCTCTCTCTTTTTGTTCCGGGTGTTGCCGTAATGGCAGCTGTTTTTGACTTGGACCTGGAAACGGAGGAGGAAAGTGAGGAGAACGAGCCGGTGAGCGGACCTGAGGGGGGCTAAGAAACGGGGCGCGGCCTGTGAGGGGAGGGGCTAAGCAGGGGAGCCCCGGTGTTCATTGGTGGGCTGCAGCCTGCTGCTTGTTTACATGGACACTGTGACATTACTAACTAGTCCTAATAATATCCATGGCAACCACATATCCAGTGTCACATGACTGCGTCATCCAATGGCTGTATCTCCGCACTTATAATTAAATATGGCCCCCTCCCCCGTATACTGTACACCGCGACTTCTGTCACGTGATAACGAGCAGGCGGGTCGCAGCTGACGTCCTGAACGCGCCGGATATCATTCCGACCTTTTCAAGACGCGACGTAAAATTATTTCGTGATGTTTTCCCTTGTAACCCTGGATGTTGTCGTGAAGAAAACCCCTCTCCGTGTGCCTCATAAATGTCATGGAGGGGAAGGCGGGTCACCAACTCGGGACTTTCCTCCTTTGAGTCGACCCAACTACGGGTTCAGTGTATGGCGGAGTTAAACTTCTAGGCGCCTATTGTGAGAAACGTATACGGCTCGGTGTACTTTATTTTTTTACTAGATCCCTCGGCTACGTTATTCCATACAGTGAAATAGACGGTATATTGGCGTATACAACTCCGTGGGGTTGACGGGGGCCCATAGATCCGTTTAGCGTATACGCCGGGAGCTCAGCGCTACAGACGCAGTGTGAATAGACCCTAATTCTTCATTTCTCCTGAAGCCGTTTTCACACACGATGCTTTACACGTTCCTATAAATGGGGGCCCCATATGACGGGGGCTTATCCTGACCGGCGCCATGCCCCTATATGCCAAGCACGTGTCCCCCTGTTTCGGTGGGCTCCTGTTTGCCTTCTGGGCGTGACGCAGTAACTGATTGTCGGAGGGCGCAGGTACAACAAAAACGGGGGCGATCGCCAGCACCGAGCAAAAGACGGAGCTTCTCACTGCGGGTGTATTGTGTAGCCGTGGCCTGGAGAGCAGGTCCTAAGAGCGCTGTCCGTCTCGTGAACTGTCTTCCCGTTTCTTCCAGGATGACGACTACGAGGTGACGGGATTATGTGATGTGTAAGTAGGACTCTGCTGATCTTCCTGTCACTCCTAATGTCAGTATATACCGGTACCAGGTTTCTGACTAAAGATGAGCGAATTTCCCCTAATTGTATCTGCCCTGAAATTCTCTTCGTTCCGGACAAATTCACCACGATCACAAGTGCCCGATTGCCCCGTCTGACGCTCTGATTTCTTCGCTCTATCCAAGTGGGATACAGTCCTAGAAGACGAGAGTCAGACCGGGCAATCGGGGCGCTTGAAATCCATCCCCAAAATAAAAAATGACCGTACTTGCCCTCCCCTGGTCTTCTGTCAGCCTTGTGTCCCTCCTGAGATGACGTCGTTTTGTCCCATGTGACCGCCGAT
The DNA here is from genome assembly GCF_050947455.1 of Rhinoderma darwinii. Classification (NCBI taxonomy): domain Eukaryota; kingdom Metazoa; phylum Chordata; class Amphibia; order Anura; family Rhinodermatidae; genus Rhinoderma; species Rhinoderma darwinii. The sequence continues at coordinate 99,935,437 of NC_134697.1, read as the reverse complement.
GCCTGTAATTGGCTGCAGCAGTCACGTGGGACAAAACGGCTCCCTGTCCCCTGCCAGCCTCTTGAGATGACGACTTTTTATCCTATGTGAGCGCCGCCGTGAATTACAGGCTTCACGTGGGACAAATGATGTCCTATAAGGAGGTCGGCAGGGGCGCGTCGCTATGGAGGACCAGGAGCGGTGGTGAGTACGGGCACTTTTTTTCTCTTCCCCCTCTTTTAGCTGGCATTTTGCTGACTCGTGCGTCGCAAACCCTAAAAGTTTAGGATTTCGGTGAATCCAAAACTTTTGGGATATGTGGGCCAAATTCGATTACTGCAGAATGGGTTCGCTCATCTCTAGTTCTGACAAATGCTGCAACGGTTGCCTAGTCCTAACCATAGGATTGTCTCGTAGGTCTGACTCCTCCTGTACTGAGTATGATCTCGCAGACAGCAGAATGTGCCCGGGGCAGGAGACCCTCTCCCCTCAGTGCTTCCATATACTACGTGTCCTGGGGCGTGGCAGCTATGGAAAGGTAATGTGGTCAGCTTACCCAAATTGTCCTAAAATGCCGCAGATGACCTACAGTGTTCATTCTTACCAGTGCTAAAAAGTGACAACCTTCATTGGTTACATTTTGTAGAGTCCATAGGGGTTGTCACTCAACAAGAACGCCCAAGCCTAGGATCACTCCATGTCTTGTTGATTTCCTGAATTGGGACCCAGTCTCGCACTAGGAGAGTAGCATGTATGGGATGGAAGTTCCCCAACATGTAAGTCTATGTTACATATTATCTGCCATCACTAAATTACAGGCAGATTTAAACAAACTAAGTGTTTGGGCGTCCACTTGGCAAATGAAGTTTAATGTAGATAAATGTAAAGTTATGCATCTTGGTACCAACAACCTGCATGCATCATATGTCCTAGGGGGCGCTACACTGGCGGATTCACTTGTTGAGAAGGATCTGGGTTTACTTGTAAATCATAAACTCAATAACAGCATGCAGTGTCAATCAGCTGCTTCAAAGGCCAGCAGGATATTGTCGTGTATTAAAAGAGGCATGGACTCGCGGGACAGGGATGTAATATTGCCACTTTACAAAGCATTAGTGAGGCCTCATCTAGAATATGCAGTTCAGTTCTGGGCTCCAGTTCATAGAAAGGATGCCCTGGAGTTGGAAAAAATACAAAGAAGAGCAACGAAGCTAATTAGGGGCATGGAGAATTTAAGTTATGAGGAAAGATTGAAAGAATTAAACCTATTTAGCCTTGAAAAAAGACGACTAAGGGGGGACATGATTAACTTATATAAATATATTAATGGCACATACAAAAAATATGGTGAAATCCTGTTCCTTGTAAAACCCCCTCAAAAAACAAGGGGGCACTCCCTCCGTCTGGAGAAAAAAAGGTTCAAGCTGCAGAGGCGACAAGGCTTCTTTACAGTGAGAACTGTGAATTTATGGAATAGCCTACCGCAGGAGCTGGTCACAGCAGGGACAGTAGATGGCTTTAAAAAAGGGTTAGATAATTTCCTAGAACAAAAAAATATTAGCTCCTATGTGTAGAAATTTTTCCTTCCCTTTTCCCTTCCCTTGGTTGAACTTGATGGACATGTGTCTTTTTTCAGCCGTACTAACTATGTAACTATGTAACTATGTAACTATCTCCTGGGGCCGGGCATTCTATAGTTTCACTACTCTAACTGTAAAGAATCCTTTCCTATATTGATGTTTGAAACCTCTTTCTTCCACACGCAATGAATGTCCCCTGGTCCTTGGAAAGAACGGATCATGTGCTCGTTCTCTGTACTGACCACACAAATGTTTATACATGTAATAAGATCACCTGTATGACGTCTTTTATCCAAACTGAACAAGCCCCATTTAATAATCTCGTTGCCCGCTTTTGAACCTTCTCCAGTTCTCCTATGTACTTTTTTACAGTGTGGAGCCCAAAACTGGCTCCCATATTCAAGAGGTGGCATTAAAAGGGATTTATAGAGGGGTAATATTACCTTTTGGATCACAGGTATTTATACACCATAAAATTGTAATAGCTTTTGCAGCTGCTGCCTGACATTGAGTGTTCTGGTCACGCTGCCGCTGAAGTTTCCATTACGGCGAGAATCGAGCAGCATGCAGAGCTATTCTTGCTGTAATAACGACAGAACCCTGATAGACCTAATTATAAGTTAATTGGGTTCGTTGGGATGTGTTGTACGACCGATCCAGAAAAGCATAGTGGCCTCGCTTGGGCTCTGTTCACACGGCTTCCATACATAATACAGTCTCTTGTACCACTTTTTATTGGCTGACTCTAAGGAAGCCCTTTTAGATATTTCAATTAAAGAGTAACTAAACTTTTGTCATGTCATAATCCGTGGGGGTCCGAGCACTGAGACCCCCACCAATCGCTAAGACAAAGCGGCAGAAGAACCCGGGTGAGTGCTGTGCCGCTACGATTCTGATCGGCTTTCCTCATAGCGGTGAACGGGCTCAATAGAAAGTCTACGAGTCTATACACCGTTCACTCGGCCAAGCAGAGCTGAACAGAAACGAAATGGCACAGCACTTACCCGAGCGCTTCTGCCGCTTCGTTTTGTCGATCGGTGGGGGTCTCGGTGCTCAGACCCCCACCGATCAAAGCTTCTGACGTGTCAAAAGTAAATTAAAAGTTTAGTTACACTTTGAGCCCTGAAGGGGTTGACCAGGATTAGAAAAACAGCGGTCAGTGGGGTGTATCTGTTATTTGCAGCTGAATGTAAATGGGTCTCCGCTGTAATACCACACACAACTAAGGTGTGGCGCTGTTTTTGGAAGAAAGGAGCCATCGGTTTCTAATCCTGATCAACCCATTTAAAAGGCAAGAAAATAACCACGATAGCCTGTGCTTAGGATAGGCTATCACCGTGGTCCCAACCCCTAGGACCCCCACTAAACAGCAGTATGAAGGGGCCACGGCACTCCAGTGAGCGCTGTGGTCCCTTCGTTGGTTATCCAGGTACAGCGGTTCATCTGTACCCGCCGCTGTGCCTGGCACTGCAGCTCAGACCCATTCGGTGTGTTCCTATGGAAGAGCTTCCGTCTTGGATAAACAAAAAAGTCACCGGAGCAAGAGCTACTGCCTGTTGGCGGGTCACGAGGGGGCAATGTATAACATCCATGTGAACTAATAAGGCACAGACATCGGTGACGCGTATAATTTAAACTCGATGATCCGCTGCCGTTTCTAGTGGTGCCGGTCCATATATACTTGTATAGGGCTCCTATTGAGTCAAATAAGAAGGACGTCATATTAGGCCCAGCCAGTGGTGGCAGCAGGACGGTGCAGTAGGACTGGGCACGGGTCTGATGATTTACAGGGGGTACTCTACGGTATATCTGGCCGTTCTCTTGACTAACCTTCATTCTCTTCAGGTTTTTCAAGTGAAGAAGGTGACCGACTCGAATTCTGGAAGGATTTTTGCTATGAAGGTTTTGCAAAAGGTGAGCAAAGAGCGAAAATGTTCCAGACAGGGTTGGACTGGTCCACTAGAGGGGGCTCCTTGGGTCCCAGGCTCTGATACAGTATTGGGCTCCTTATACAACAGGGTCCCAACGGTCCAGCAGAGGACAATCCCGTTTGGAGACGTCTTTGGAGCTTTGTGTCATTTCCATTGGCAGGATCTGGAATTTTAGAAATATAGATATATATGCTTTACCTAAATGTTCACACCCATATATTGCCCACACAAATACTGCCCGTACAATGGAATGGGTGCTAAAATCCCTGTTGGTCCAGGGCAAGGAAACTTTTCCTGTGCCATTCTCCACCCGCCCGCTCCTGTGGGTCCGGTCCTTGACGACTCCCTAAAAAATAGGGCCCTGGGCAGTTGCCTGGTTTGCCCGCCCCTAAATCTGTCCCTTTGCGTTGATGGGCTTTAAACTCTAGTCCTACGCTGGTTCCAGATGCATATAGAGAAGAGCGAGACACTCATGGATGGAAATGTCCCTTGGTCTTTCTTCAGGCACTGCTAATTTGTCACGCGAAGGATACTGAGCACGCAACAGCAGAGCGTAGCGTCCTGGAGGCCGTACGACATCCCTTCATTGTAGACTTGGTGTACGCTTTCCAAACCCATGGGAAACTCTACCTGATCCTGGAGTGTCTGAGCGGTGAGTAAAATCTTGTGATCTGAGAAGGCGACGTTCATGAAGTCCTATGTTCTCAGATCACCACTCGTTTCCAGAATGAAGTTCCTATATGGGGAGATTCACATTTCTGACACTTCATTGCAAGCAGTCGATGGAGGGTTCGGATGTTGTGTTAGTCTCCGTTCACACTGCATTTTCCCTATACGTCTCCCGTATGTGTCAGTAAAGCTCCCTGCACATACGTCAAACATACCCATGGGCTCCCATGTCCTTTTGGACTGTCAGGCGGCCTACGTCGTCTATTCTTTTATTTTTTATTTTTTTGCTGGATAGAATAGCGCAGTCGACTACGTTATTGTATCCAGAGGCTTCCAGTGAAAAAATTAAAAGTTTTAAGGATGCCATAACAGGATTTGGTGCCGTATTCCATCAGCCACTATATGGACCATTATCAGGAGCTTCCCATGCTCGAAACGGAAATCATGGCATTTGTGCCCGCCCACAAGTCCAACAACAAGGTCCCCCGCGCGGCGTCCGTTCTGTGCTGGCCAGGGAAGCCCTCCGCTCGGTCTTCCCACATACACAATTCGGGTATGAAACTCACCCACCCATGTTGACTCCGGTGCTGGACCCTCTCTTCTTGGTTTGCTTGGACGTCTCTGTGCTCTTCGTAGTAGCGTCAATCACTGGCCGATTTTCACCTCCGCTTCAGTGATGTCACTGGAGCTTCCTGACTGCTCTCAGAAGGCTAAACAGAGCTGCTCAGGAGACCAGGCGCGGGGTGGGGGAGTTTCACGCACGGACTGTGTATGTGGGAAGCTGAGGGCGTCTTTATATGCTGCTCAATGATGGAGGGAAAAGGCCACGGAGAAAGGAGGAGAACGGGAAGCTGGGTACGGGCACTGTACGTGGAGCTCTGCCGAGTGATTGGCTCGCTGATGACATGCGGGCTGCTGGGACGTATTCTTGTGTGGAGAATCTGCCCGCTGTAGTGTGTGCATGTAAAGAAGAGATTCACCGCGCTGGAGGGCGGCCCTCATTACACCGTCACGGGGAGATCTTCACCGGCCAGGGCAGAGTAAGGGACCTCGAGCACGTGTAAAAGAGAGGGAGGGGCTGTGTATGCGATGGATCCCACTTTACGCCTATACAGTGGGATAGGTTGCAGCCTTCCGTCGGATGTGTACGTCTGGAGTCCTGCTGACCTAATGTGAACAGGGCCTTAGCTTGCCAGTAAGGATGGACCCACACACTGCAGACTTCACCCAAGTCTAAAATCGTCCCTCTTCTTTGAGATGACCACCACTCTAAAAGACACGTTTTTTTGTTGGTCGTCCCAAAAGTTTCCATGTTAGTTTATTAACCCCTAAAGGAATTGTCTGAAGATTAACCCATTGCAGAGGTTTGACGTAATTGTACGTCATGGCCAGAAAGAGGGAGTGTAGAGCAGGTTGACGGGCTGAGCCCACTCCATACTCAGCGGGTCGCAAACAGCCGATACATCACTGCAACGGCCGAGATGAGAGATAACAACCACAACATGTAACTCATTAGATAGAGGTGGGTCGGCCCTCGGTCACCCCATTGTTGTCGCACGTGAATGGCATAAAAACGAAACTCAAGAAACAATGGAGGAGTCGTTTTCTTTCCCATTGCACCCGACAATTTTTATTTTTTTTTCAATTTGCCAGTACGTTATACAGTACATTAAATGGTGCCATTAAAAACGACAACTCCTCCCACAAAAAACAAGCCCTCTGACGTCTCTATCAACGGAAAAATAAACATTTTATGCCTTATGGAATTTGGGGGGGGGGATGAAAATAAAAAAATGTCTGGCGGGAAAGGGTTAAATATTGCATTACTCGGTTAGATCACACAAAACATAACCGTTTTCAATTATAATAATTATTATGGCGCCCCCTGGTGTTCTTTTGATTGCCTCTCAGAGCGTCAGCCTAATAGGTTCAGTGCCGGTAAGAAAAAGCTGATTCCTATTGGCTGGCCTGGACAATAGCAGGAACCAACCAGTGGGGCTGAGCTACTGAGCACGTGTGACCATCGGATACAATCTGAGAATGAATCAAAAGAACACCAGGGGGCGCCATAACAAGTATGTAATAGCCACATCTAGAGACAGGAGCCTTGTTTTTATTTTATTCCAAATGAAAACTTATAAGTTTAATATTTCTGAGACCGCCCCTTTAAGGACTAAGACATTTTTGGCCTTTTAGTACCGATTTTTGGGAATTTTTTGTTTTTGCTTCTCCATATTCCAACAGTGATTGTTTTTTTTTTACGCCATTAACGGTGCTCTATAAATAATGTGTTCCCTTTATTGTACGGGTATTATAACCTATATTTCTACTTACTTTTTTTTATATAATTTTTTTTTTCCGTTTGGCGACTTATTTTTTTATTTTAGGTTAACTTTTTGAAACTTTATTTGACTTGTTTGGACATACCTACGGCATCCTCACTAAATAGTCCTGAGGGCATGTGTTAGATAAAATCATCAGCCCAAAAATTACGAAGCCAAAGCTGGGGAGGAAACCCCTATTGTTGTGGCGATCATTAGTGATCGCAGCATCTGAGGGGATCAACGCTACACAGCCACAGGTGTATTTGGACGTACAGTTACGGTCAGTTTTCTAATCTGTCACGTTTGGTCAAAGCTTCAGTAATGACTTCCACGCGTCTGCTTGCTGCTACAGGTGGGGAGTTGTTCCTGCACTTGGAACGTGAAGGGATCTTCATGGAGGACACGGCCTGGTAGGTTCTTCTGTCTACAAGCTGTACGGTAGTAGAATGACTTTATTTCTATCGAAGGCCCGGTACTTATTTTGTCTCCTAGCTTCTACTTGGCGGAGATCACCCTCGCTCTTGGACACCTGCATTCTCTGGGGATCATCTACAGGGATCTGAAACCAGAAAATGTCATGCTGAGCGCTCATGGTAAGACAGACGGTTAGACATCTGTGCACTTTCCTGTTTTTGCCATCTTATATGTCAATCTGGATACAGTTTTCTTCATCCATCTCTTACGTGTCCAGCAGTGTTATTATTTCCTACCGAGTAACTGATCCTTTTTACTTATTAGGTCACATCAAACTCACTGACTTCGGATTGTGTAAGGAGTCCATTCACGGAGACAGCGTGACGCACACCTTCTGCGGGACGGTGGAGTATATGTATGTTCTGTTCTACTGTTATTTGGATTCCCCTAGGGGGCAGGGCTTAATAGGAGCACAAATTTGGCAGACCTCGGGGGCCTTCATTAGGCTCCCAGGCTGCCATGACAACCATTGGTACGATCGCTTGCCAGTGATGGAAGGGGCTCCCCCTTTTTTAATAGCTTAGATGCCACTGTCGATATTGAATGCAGCATTTAAGTGGTTTGCCATTTTGAGTTATCCCCAATCCCGGTCGTTACTGTAAAATGCAGCCGACAACTCCTGGGTATGGAGTGGGCTCAGCCTGTTAACCTGCTCTATACTCCCCTTTCCCATCTATGACATACAGTTACATCAAATATGTGGAAGGGGTTAATGGACGCACAAATATACACTTGGTCCCTGATACCAGAATATGTTTGACACTCAGATTCTGGAAGGCATGTCTTTCTACAGTAAGAAGATGTGGGAGAATTGGGGTTCTCTCAGGCCCAGAATGGGGGTAGACCTTCCGGCTGACAGGAAGAGGAGCTCTCTAAGAGCTAATATGGCTGACCAGGATAGCGACCAGACAGCTACTTCCTGTCCCTTAAACTAAAGGCAGGAAATGTCTGGAGCATAAAAGCTGAGCTCACAAGAGGGAGACTGCACGTTGTTGCTACACATAAGTGAACGTGTCATGTTGAACTTTGTGAGCATCATGTTATAGATCAGGAGGAGCTGAATAGATTCAGTTAGAGTTTTGGGAAAAGATTCAGTATCACTTGGAATTTATTGCGTAAAATCCCTATTCATTCTGGGCTTGAGTCTGGTGGGCGGTCCTAATCAGTGATCGATCGTCAATTACTGAGTAGTACCGCCCACAGTCAGCATAAAAAACGATATATCAACCTGCTCATTCTTAAAATGATCCAGATGATCCTCATATATCAAATTCTTCACTTCTCCATCTTCTTCCAGGGCTCCTGAAATTTTGGCTCGCAAAGGACACAACCGAGTAGTGGATTGGTGGAGTCTTGGGATTCTGTTGTACGACATGCTGACTGGCTCCGTGAGTGTCCAGAAACCTTTTTCTGTCTTTTTTATTTTATTTTTTGGTTAAACTGCAGATATAACCGCCACAGTCTACAGGGATTTCCATCCTCCATCACTGGGATGTGCCATTGGCCAAAACCCAAAACATTACAGCAGGGACCATTTATTATTCGTTACATTCTATAGTTCACTTATATCTCCGCGTGGACACTGGTGGCCTAGCTCTAGGATCGGCAGGGATCCAACCACTGTGACTACCGCCGATCACTAGAACAAACTGGCAGCGGTGCTGGAAAATAAAAAAATTAGTTCTTTTGTAATTCAAACCTTATTTCTGTTTCTTATATAGCGCCAAAATATTCCATACAGAAGGTGTCGTCATTCACTGGCCCCAATGGGGCTCACCATGTAAACGTAGACAGAGGTGGGATTGCAATAGAACAGGTTAACGACCCGTCTAAAAAGGTCTGCGTGCGGTGTCCTAAGTCAATTGTTCCTACTGCAATACAAAAAAAAACACAATAACTATACATGTGGTCCCAAAATAGTCATTTTTTGCATTATACATCATACAAATATCCCTCCGTACGGCACGAGAGCCGGGGTTCCCTCCGTACGGCACGAGAGCCGGGGTTCCCTCCGTACGGCACGAGAGCCGGGGTTCCCTCCGTACGGCACGAGAGCCGGGGTTCCCTCCGTACGGCACGAGAGCCGGGGTGCCTTTACGCCGACATGCCTACAGGACACTATGTGGGCACTGTATGGCATGATTTAATTGGGCACTGTGTCAATGCTATATAAATAGGGGCCGGTGTACCTTTTGGATATGAGGGCAGAGGCAAAGTTTGAAAGTTTTTAAGATAAAATCACCGCAGCATATCTTTGTCGGACAAGTAGGGAATCCGGCCCTCTGTCTATACGTGGCTGCCCGACTGAACATATTCCTAATTTTAAATTTCTTGGTCCGTTAGAAAAGGAAAAAATTCTGCAAAATTGCTACAAGTGTTATTTGTAAAAGGTTAAGCTCAATATTCATTCGGTATGGTGGAATGTGGGATCGGCTTGTGATCTGGATCTTACGTCCTGAGAATATATATCTCCCCCTATTCTGTAATCTCTCCTGTCCACTTCTAGCCCCCCTTTACTGGAAACAACCGGAAGAAGATCATTGACAAGATTTTTAAAGGAAAACCGTATTTCCCGCCTTATCTTACACCGGATGCTCGTGATCTGCTGAAGAAGGTAACGGATCCGATATGTTTGTCCTTCTTCGCTCTTCTCTGAAGTCAGTAGGGATTTATTTATTTTTTATGTATTTTTTTTCTTTCAGCTACTAAAGAAGAATCCAGCTCAAAGGCTCGGCTCTGGGCAAGCGGATGTGGCAGACATACAGGTGACTCCATGTCTCTTTTTAGTCTTCTCCTTGAATGTTTGGGGTTGGAGATGTGTTACTCTATGTTGTTTTTTCGGTTTCCTTTAATATGCAGAAGCACCAATTCTTCAGACACATTCACTGGGAGGATCTTCTACAGTGTAAAATGGAACCACCATACAAGCCTAACCTGGTGAGTGAATGGTCGGGAGGTCGAGTGGTGCCTTATCATGGATACCACTTAGTCAAGGTTTGCACGTTAACCCCCCCCCCCAACTGACCCCACCTGAAATTATTACACATTACGGTTGGGTGACCCGATGGTTGTCTCACCAAACTCCCTGCAGCCGAGCACTTCTGCCTCGGCTGCCCACTGAAAGTCCGCTGACTCCCATCGGGCAGCTGTTGACCAACCTTTATGGCTGCCCAGATCAGTCTGACCACAGACCTGCCGTGAAAACGTACCATAAGGCTGAGTTCACATGTGAGTTGGCGGCTATGTTCAGAGCCTCGTCAGATTTCCCTGCAAAAAGTAGCGCCGCATACAGAAATTTTTTACGGCAAAACCCATTGGTCTGTCAGACACCGTCGGGGTCCGTCCTGTGACCGATCCATCACAGCTTGAATTCGGTTTTTTGCTCCTATGACGGAACAGAAAAACAAATTCACAACACAGATGTGAACCTCGTCTAAGCCTGTTTACGCGCCATGGCCAAAGCTACTTGTGTGTAACGGGTCACGATCCGGCTTTACATCAAAACACATATGTGACCACCTGACACCCGGGCTCAGAAGGATGGAACTGGCTCCTACCTGTGGATAAGAAAAACATCTGCCATAATGCTCTACCTAAAACCCAATTCAGCTTTCCCATCGAACTCCCCCCTCCTGTACAAGCTTATGTTATACCGCCCCATCAATGCCTCCCTAGTCCTCCTGGCACTGCCAGCCTCGCAGCCTTCATCTATTTGCTGACCTGGCACATTGCGCGCTAAGCTCATGACAACGAAGAGCGGTTTCCCAGGTCAACGGGGCCTAAGATGTCGTTTAGTTCAGATGGTCAGACCCGCAGTCGTGCCAGGATTTGCCCTCGTAATCTGGGCGCAGAAATCGACCTGTATTCCGCTCGTGTAAGACTCGCCTTACTGCAAATTGTGTTCTGGTCGCAGTAAATCGCTGAGCAGTAAGGAGGAGTTGAATGAAGCAGCCATGGAACCGATGGAGACAGCTGAGTTACCGTCAGACTTTGGACCGCTGCTCCATTCAATATCCTTCTCAATGCGGTAGTACAGTCAGAAGGAACAGGGGGCTCAGGTGATCGGTGGGACCCCCTAGTGATCAGACATTGATCACCTCACCTAGGGAAGTGTTTATGGCGGCCATGCAGGTGAATAGCTGTCCATGTAATACATGGATGGCTCGAGTACGCCACAGCTGCAGTGGCGTCCCTCTATAACGTCATGGGACGACCCCTTTAAGATGGACGCAACTTGCAGGATATGACTGGACGTGACTAGGGCTATGTGGTTATCCTCTCCCTACTCTTTCAGCGTTCCGAGGATGATGCAAGTCACTTTGGTTCTCACTTCACCAGACAGACGCCTATAGACAGCCCTGATGCGGTCATCAGCGAGAGTGCCAGCCAGGCCTTCCTGGTAAGTAATGACTTGTAAGTAGACCAGACTGGTTCTTTTGTGTGTTTGTTTATTGTATTTCTTTGCCTCTTTTCCATCGCTGTAGGGTTTCACATACATAGCCCCTTCTGTTCTGGATAGTCTTCGAGACGTGTTCAGCTTCCAATCGTGGCATCAGTCTCCTTACCCTCAACCACAGAGGTGAGCGCTTACCTGTGTCTTGTTTTGGTGATTCACAATTATTTTTGCTGTTTTTTTGAGAACCCCTGTATTCTAAGAGGTGACAGCACATGGGAAAGTTGCTGTCAGCTGCTTGTTTCCCCCGCAGTGGCCACTACAGGGGAAATGTAGTATTACATGCAGCCATCTAAATGGATGAACTAGGTCTGCCAGAGCCGAGAGCTGCTGCTTGTTAATTACCCTCCGCCCTGGCTCGTAAAGGGGGAACCTGAGCACGAGACCCCCTCCATGGCTTATAGGGCTGGTGAGATGAGACCACCCACTTTTCAACTTGAACATTCATTATTTCCACCATCATAGCAGTTGAGTGGAAGATCTAGTGACCCCTTATACCTCGCCTTCAGTATATTGCTACTTGTGTTACAATTATTACATTTCCGCTCGCCTCCACGGTGTAAGCGCCTTCGCTTTTGTGGGTGTGGAACAAGCGGTGGGTGCTCAGTTTCCTGCGCTGCTTGTTAACCCTTCCAACAGTCGACTGAATTATCTGCATCCTGTTTGTGGTTTTGATTTTTCTCTTCATGTATTATGTTTGTTTCTTTACTTGCTGTTGGTTTTTACGTGAGAGATCAACATTGAAAGGTCCCTGTGCGGCCCCTTCAATCTGCTGACGGGTTCAGGTTCCCAGGGGTCAGACCCCCCCCCCCCCCACCACTATCACACCAAGAATAAGCTGTTAATAGAAAATCCCTTTAATACCTGATGGCCGGCTGTATCAGAAATGTAAATGATCTTCAGATTCCAATGAATAGCCAGCCGTGTTCTGTATGGTCGGGCCTGGCGCACAGTGACTCCTGTGTGAACGGCGTCTTACACGTCAACTAGCATAAGTGGTAAACAGGTTCGTGAAATCATGTGCTCGTATACTGTATGCAGCACATCATGAAGAATAATGAATTATTTTCTTATTCATTGCAGTCCTGGAAGTCTTCCTCTTGTTCTTGAGAATGAAATAAAGACCCAAGAATCCTCTCAGCCACTTCCGATATCCTCAAAAGGACGGAAAACTAAAGGGCGACAAGGTGTATGATCCAGACTACCCGCCAATAAAAAAAACACTGAGCCTGCGACTTGTACATATCGCCTCTTGTTAAGCACAGTATTGGCTGCAGAAGCCTCCGGGCGCTATATATGAGCACTCAGGGAACTAATACTACACTCATGACCTAAATCCAGCCTGGTTTAGTACATTCTTTATAATCCTCATGAAATAACAATTCTGCTACATCTTTTCTTGTTGTCCCTCTGTTATTCCTCCTGGAAACGTATGAATAAATTATGCTGGGGTGTGTCCCAACACACTCTGACACTGTCCAAGCCGTGTTGACCGTGCAGGAATTTATTCATGCATTTATTTCCCGGAAGATTAACAGAGGCACAACATCAAGTTCTGGGAAAAGGTTCTCCTGCATTGATATTTTATCGGGAGTGCAAGTATTTTCTAAAACAGATGTGCCAGGAGAGCTCTGAACCGTTTTCACAGGTCATTTACCTTCCACCATGTAGCAGTAAGTGGAAATAAAGTCACCAAATTCGGTGCTTGCTGCAAGGCATTCTGGTCCTAAATGAAAGCTATATTTATAAATAGATTTTGATCTCCCCGTATATAACAATACGACTTCTAGGTTGTAATTGCACTTTCCTCTGGTTCTACTGAGTATTTCTGTCACGGGATAACACACCGGTATAGAGCAACCATTATCAGACGTGTGTATATATAGCATATTTATAACCTATTCATAAATCCTGAGGCGCTCCCCCTCATACATGTAGTGCGAGTTTAATGTTCACATCAAGATTGACCAACACATTGGATACACTGAGGACGGGTATGAGCAGGCACAGAAATGCCAGTAGGCTGGTGGCCAAGCTGCTGATTTATGTAGTGACGAAATTTGCACAGACAATGTAAAAAAATTATTGTATTATCTCTTATATTCTAGTATTATCATGAGGTAGATACTGATGTGTATCTAAGAATTGTGTCAAAACACTAATCCTTGCCCAAGATGCGTAAAATGAACAACCCCCCCCCCCCACCCAGAAACCGTTCCACTCTTGTCAGACCCGTTCACTTGATACCTGAAATACCATACAAAGTCCTGGACAAGAGTGTTCCTGCTCTACCTTTTATCTAAGCCTGAGCGACCCCTTTAACTGTTTATTATACGCTCACATTGACCCGCAAGGCTTTACCTATGGGCCAGTTCTGGACTGTATTATGGGATCAGATACCGGGAGAGGAAAATATCGGCCATAACTGTGTTGCAATATATTGGAAGGGCAGCATGTGATGATTAGTAACAGTGTTACGTTGTGCGTGCCGGCGTGATGAGGCGTTCTGCGCTCTGAGAGGAAATAAACATTTATTACAATTGGCTTTTTTTCTTTAGTTTTGTCTTGATATTTGATGTAGTATTGATTATACTCATGACCCAAGTCTACAGGGCTGAGAATAGCAATTTTTTGACATGCTGAAGATGGTATAAATTATTAGACTTTTACTGTACCAAAAAAAAAAAGACCAGCTAGAAATTTTTGAAAAAGTTGCATGAGGATCGTGACGACTAAAATGCTACGTATGACTTTTTTTTTTTTCTCTGTATGACCATCTTGAGCGTTATTTTTTAGGAGATGTTGTGTGTCTAAAGAATCCACTTGGGTCAGACTCTAAGTCAGAAAGCTTTTTATGCATTTCTTAAAAACGAAGCTTTGATGCAAAATTGCAGGAAGGTGTCTCTGAGTACAAAGTGCTGGTGGCATTTTAATAATCTGTCTCCTGTCTACTTACACAAAATGTATTGGTACAGGGGCATTCTACTATTTTTTTTTTTATATTTCTGTTTTTATTTGTACGTGTCACGAGTCCGAAAAGGTGGAAAATGTCAAGGAAACCCCTATCGGTGAAAGGGGAAATCCGTTGACCATCATCTTTTAATACACAGTCCAGTCCCATTATTATTTGCACCTCCTACTTTCGATGTCGGCGACGTGTAGCCCATGAAGGAAGTGATGTGTGGTGGGTATATAAGCTGGGCGATAGTCTGATCACATATCACTCGTTGTCATGGGTAAAAGGGGTGATTTATCAGAGTTGTATAAAGTGATGATTATCGGCTTTCAGGCCAGGGCGGCGGTATTTCCCACACAGCACAGGTTGGGAACAGTTCGCGTGCTGCTGTGGAGAAGTGTATCGTCAGTGGACAAATGGCACCATTGGGAATAACTGACGTGGAAACTGCGGAGTACCAAGTGCCATTGATGTGGGAGGTGTTCGTCGGCTACGAAGGTGCGCGAGGGACGAACCACACGTTGCAGTGGAGCAGCTCACCGTGAAAATCAACCAGGGGGCGACCAGACATGTCTAATACAACAGTTCAGAAAACCCGACTGCATATGGGGATCCGAAGCCGACGGACGGCCACTGCTCCTATGTAACAAAGGTTTCAATTTGCACGGCAGTATCGGAATTGGACCACCGATCATTGGTAAAGGGTCGTCTTCTCCGATGGATGATTGGTAAAGGGTTGTCTTCGATGGATGATTGGCACAGGGTTGTCTTCTCTAATGAGTCATGTTTTCTGCTTCATGGAACAGATGGACGTTGGCGTGTCAGGAGAGAAACCTCAGAGAACAAACACCCTGCGACCATTGCTGGTAGAACACAAGCCGGTGGCGGCAGCGTTATGGTCAGGGGATTATTTCATGGCATTCTCTGGGCCACTATCCATGTGGACGGCTCTGAAGAGATTTGGGTATAAATCCATCGCTGCCGATCACTTCCCCCATACATGCTGATTGTCTTCCCTGGGGCAGATGGACCAAGACTTTCAAGTACTTCCCCGACCCCTAGTTCACCAGACCTGAACCAAATTGAGCATCTGTGGGACCTCGATCATCTTGTTCGCTCTATGGATCCTCCCCCACGCACCCTCCAGCAAATGTGGGATGTTCTACAGTCAGCGAGGTGCTAGATAACGGAGACCACCGACCAGCACCGAGTCACTGCCAGCCTGCCTACTGCTGTCTGTGCTGCACACGGCGGTTACTCTGGATATTCGCTGCTGGTCATAATAATGGGACTCAACTGTGTATGTCCTAGATACATGTGAGAGGATCACACTAGTGAATTCTGCAATCTCCATAACAAAAAAGTGGCCTCCAGGCCAGACAGCATTACGGCATCTTACTATAAAGATTATATGGACCATCTAGTCAGACCCCTGGTGCAGGCACTGAACTCTGAGAAACGGCAGTTCTACTTGGTATGATCCATGCCCAGATTTTCAAAAATAAAAATATTGTTATCAATGAGCCAATCACTTGTCAGAGAAAAGATGCCGCAATCTATACTCCTACGTGAACTAGATATTTTTAAATAAGTTTACGAGAAGTGACTAAATCAAAAATTTCACATGATGATTTTTATTTTTTTACATACAAATATATTCCAAGCTTGCAAATGTTTACTCCAAAATGTCCTATGGCAAAAGGACTACTTCAGGGGAGCGGAGGAAGGACTATGGGAATAACAATTGTTCGAGTTCAAGACTGGATGAACCTTTCTAATTTCTGATCAGTCAGGTATCTATTGGTTGCCTACCTAGGGTCTACAGACCATCTATAGCATCTATAGCCCTTCAATACCTAAAACAAGTACTATATAATTATTAGTAGGTCATTGGCAAACATGGGTCTCATGGGAGAGGAGCATGGTGGCTCTATAAATGCTCTTCTCCCGTCACATGGGTCATTCCTAAGTCATGTTGGATCATGTACGGACAGATGAGTCAAACATCCAACTTTTCTACTAGTGCAGCAAGAACATCAGGACATGGGGAAGGGGGAAACTAAAAAAACAAAATACTCGTTAACCAATGTCTGTTTTCCAACCCTTTAAAGTTGCACTTACATGGCATGGCCCAACATGGTCAAAAACGTCTAACATTTTTACCCCTTTAACCAGCAGCACAAAAAAAGAGCCATATTTTTAAGGTATGAAATATGGGCTCATTTTAGGGGTCGTGAAACCACATAAATTGTAACCATATTGGTAAGTGTTTTGTTTTTCAATTTCCCGCAGGTTCTCGGACTTAGTCCTTGAAGCCCTTCCACCATGTTTTGATATGAGACATAGAATACATTCATTATAACCGTGTCTTCATGGGAACTCCATCAAACAAACTTGACCCAACTACAAAATTGTACCCCAACTATTAATCTGTAAATCAATTCAGTGGAGCTTCATTCTATCTGACCTCTCCTATTATAAGGATGTAATATCTGGTTCTTCGTCTTTTGGTTCTGCCTCATCTTCTTCATCTTGGTTGTCCTCTACCGTGGTGTCCTCCTCTTGCTCTCCAGGACTCCATCTAGTCTTTACGTTTTGCATGGCCTCCTGTGCTCTTCCCCACAGCTCCTGTGGATGGTAGCCTTCACCACCTTCAGTACGTATTAGTCTTTTCCATGCCAGGACGAGAGCAACACAGAGCAGGAGGAGTAGTAGCAGCAGTAAGACAACGGTCAGGGTGCTGTCACTGGACTGGTTGGAAGATGAAGCTTGTATAACTGGCAGCAAGCTGAACAATGATCCCACTAATAGAGACCCCTGGAGAGAGAAAGATAAAATTATTCTAATGAATTAAATTCATCAAAGCTATTCTACAAATTAACCTAATCCTAATCCAACAATTTCAATCCCATACATGGGGAGGGAGGGCTTCTCTCTCTGGTAATTGGCTGAGAGGGTTTTTTGTAACTGTCTCCTTCATGGAGCTGTGCAGGTGATCCCGGCTTGGAAGCCAGGTCATGAAATCGACTATTATATCCTTATACCCATATACAGTGAAGGAAATAAGTATTTGTAAGTTTGCCCACTGTCAAAGTCATGAACAGTCTAGAATTTTTAGGCTAGGTTAATTTTACCAGTGAGAGATAGATTATATAAAAAAAAAAAAAAGAATATCACATAGTCAAAATGATCTCTATTTATTTGCATTGTGCACAGAGAAATAAGTATTTGATCCCCTACCAACCATTAAGAGTTCAGCCTCCTCCAGACCAGTTACTGCTCCAAATCAACTTGGTGCCCGCATTATAGACAGCTCTTACATGGTCACCTGTATAAAAGACTCCTGTCCACAGACTCAATGATCAGTCTGACTCTAACCTCTACAACATGGGCAAGACCAAAGAGCTTTCTAAGGATGTCAGGGACAAGATCATAGACCTGCACAAGGCTGGAATGGGCTACAAAACCATAAGTAAGACGCTGGGTGAGAAGGAGACAACTGTTGGTGCAATAGTAAGAAAATGGAAGACATACAAAATGACTGTCAATCCACATCGATCTGGGGCTCCATGCAAAATCTCACCTCGTGGGGTATCCTTGATCCTGAGGAAGGTGAGAGCTCAGCCGAAAACTACACAGGGGGAACTTATTAATGATCTCAAGGCAGCTGGGACCACAGTGACCAAGAAAACCATTGGTAACACATTACGCCGTAATGGATTAAAATCCTGCAGTGCCCGCAAGGTCCCCCTGCTCAAGAAGGCACATGTACAGGCCCGTCTGAAGTTTGCAAATGAACATCTGGATGATTCTGAGAGTGATTGGGAGAAGGTGCTGTGGTCAGATGAGACTAAAATTGAGCTCTTTGGCATTAACTCTACTCGCCGTGTTTGGAGGAAGAGAAATGCTGCCTATGACCCAAAAAACACCGTCCCCACTGTCAAGCATGGAGGTGGAAACATTGTGTTTTGGGGGTGTTTCTCTGCTAAGGGCACAGGACTACTTCACCGCATCAATGCTAGAATGGATGGAGCCATGTACCGTCAAATCCTGAGTGACAACCTCTTTCCCTCCACCAGGACATTAAAAATGACTCGTGGCTGGGTCTTCCAGCACGACAATGACCCGAAACATACAGCCAAGGCAACAAAGGAGTGGCTCAAAAAGAAGCACATTAAGGTCATGGAGTGGCCTAGCCAGTCTCCAGACCTTAATCCCATCGAAAATTTATGGAGGGAGCTGAAGATCCGAGTTGCCAAGCGACAGCCTCGAAATCTTAATGATTTACAGATGATCTGCAAAGAGGAGTGGGCCAAAATTCCATCTAACATGTGTGCAAACCTCATCATCAACTACAAAAAACGTTTAACTGCTGTGCTTGCCAACAAGGGTTTTGCCACCAAGTATTAAGTCTTGTTTGCCAACGGGGTCAAATACTTATTTCTCTGTGCACAATGCAAATAAATATATATAATTTTGACTATGTGATTTTCTGTTTTTTTTTTTTATATAATCTATCTCTCACTGGTAAAATTAACCTAGCCTAAAAATTCTAGACTGTTCATGTCTTTGACAGTGGGCAAACTTACAAAATCAGCAAGGGATCAAATACTTATTTCCTTCACTGTATATTTTTGGACAGATTCTGAAAATGCCACCCAGCACTTTACACTCGTTGGCACCTTCATGCAATTTTGCATCAAAAAGTGTAACATTTAGTAAAAAATGCTTTGGGAGGGTCCATGTTACTGAGCCACCTGTAGCTGCCACAAGGGGGAGCTAATTTTATACATATTGATACAGCTCTCATTGTGTTAAGTAGTAGCTGTATAAATCTGTATTCGGTTAGCTCCTTCTAGTGGTCACTACGTGATCAGATCACAAAAACAGAACTCCCCTATGCAGTTATATTATAGGATTAACTATCACAGAAAGCTAAATGGTGGACGTTAAAGGGGTTGTCCCAGCTCAACAAATTATCACTGATCCACAGGAACGGTGATAAGTGAATGATCACTGGGACCACCACCGATCAAGAGAACGAGTGTAAAGGATCTGCCAGACACAGCTTCTGTGTCGACACCCGTGGTTAGTCAGTCTGCACCTGCTCCTAAGTCTGATAGAGTGACTCCTTATTCTACCACTCAGGCTGGGAGGCTGAGGAGTGGGAGAGTCTATCACAGCCTGGCCAGACGGAGCTTGCTCCCGCCCTCTGTCTA
The DNA here is from genome assembly GCF_050947455.1 of Rhinoderma darwinii. Taxonomy (NCBI): domain Eukaryota; kingdom Metazoa; phylum Chordata; class Amphibia; order Anura; family Rhinodermatidae; genus Rhinoderma; species Rhinoderma darwinii. Next base: position 99,915,852 of record NC_134697.1, on the reverse strand, counting down.
TTTATACCTTCATTTCCTGCTTCTCCTTTGCCTGTGATTCTGTTTGTTTCCTGGCTCTGCTGCTGCTGCTGCTGCTTGTACTATTTGTCTTCTGCTTCATTTTGACCCTGGCTTTACTGACTACTCTCTTGCTCTGCGTTTTGTACCTCGTACACTCCTGGTCTGACTCGGCTCGTTCACTACTCTTGTGGCTCACGGTGTTGCCGTGGGCATCTGCCCCTTTTCCCTTAGCTTCTTTGTACCCTTGTCTGTCTGTCTGTCGTGCACATAGTGAGAGTAGGGACCGTCGCCCAGTTGTACGCTGTCGCCTAGGACAGCCCGTTGCAAGTAGGCAGGGACTGAGTGGCGGGTAGATTAGGGCTCACCTGTCTTCCTCCCTACCCCGTCAATACAACGAGGCTCCCGAATCCCCTTATGAACGGAGCTGCAGGTCACGCATGCGCCCTGCCGCTCTATTCATTCTCTATAGGACTGCGCTGTACTTGGCCGCTCCGTTCATAAGGGATTCAGGACCCCATTACTCTAGATCGGTGGGGGTCCCAGCGATCACTTTTCACCGATCCTGTGAATAGGTGATAAGGTGTTGTGGTGGGACAACCCCGTTATCTGTTATAAAGGTGTAGTAAATAAAGGGGAGTGGGGGTGTAATGTCTGTGGCTGCGGGCTCCAACCTCCCCCTGACAGCTGCAGCCACGAATCGGCAAGCGCTGGCCCCAGCCTCCTCCTCAGGAGACACCAGTGCCCGCGTCCACTCACCTCTGCCGGAAACCGTAGGGTGTGCACGCACGCTCGTGCCCGCTCTTAAAGGGGCAGCGCGCGCACCGGACCTCATGGCGAACTTTGACCCGTGAGTACCCTGGACTATAAGAGGGGTCCAGCCCCCTAGTTCGATGCCTGAGCGTTGTTGTGTTCCCTATAGTTTGTCTATGTGATGGCCTCCTAGTGTGTTTCCTGTTCCAGTCACTGTCCCTGTACCTATACTTGTTTCCAGTTCCTGTACTTAGCAATCCATACCTTCCTGGTCTAGCACGGAGCTGTGCCAAAGTCGTGCCGCGCTGCATCGACATCTGACCTGCTTCACCTCGCCTGACGTCCGCCTGCTACCTAGTCCCAGCCGAGCCTGCCCTGCTGCTGGAACTATAGAACTATAGACAATCACCTGCTCCCTGTTGGCCAGCTGCCTTACCGCCAAGGCGGTACGGCCCAGTGGGTCCACAGACCCTTCATGACAGGGGCAATCTGGGTTTTTCTATGGAGTCCCATGATTTCTGGGTCCGTCCATGCTGCTAAAGCACAATTCTTACCAAATTTCTGAATTTGTTTTCCATTGCTAGGTCCTGCCGGTTCACCTTCTTGTAGCTTTCCTATCATACAAAGAAGAAACAAAAATGATTACAATGTATAGCAATAAAACAAGTCAACTCTTAATAGAGGGACAAGACGGACCGTTTGCATTTGATCATGTAATAGTGCCACATTCACATAAGCAAACAGGTATCTATGTGACTGACAGAAGAGGGTCAGGAGGAAACTTGTCACCTTGAAGGGGTAGTCCAAGATATAAAAAAAGATCAGCTTTTTTCCCCGAAACAGCGCCACGGCTGGCTATAGGCCATATCTGGTATTGCAGCTCAGCCCCATTCATGTGAATGGAATTCAAAAATCTTATTAATAGCAAAAAAAAATAAAGAAAAAGTTACAGTTGTGTAACCAGCACCAGAGGAAAACACTGAAAAGCAACTGCTCATGAAGTCCAAAAAAAGAAGCTCCTTCTATGATGTCTATATGCTCTATTCGGGCGTGTGGACAGGTCGTCTTCATGAAACAACCCCTTTAACATAAGCAGTCCCGTAGTTATGGACCGGTTGCTCATACATAGGCCCAGGGCATTAATTTAAGGGTCTGGTCAAGTTCTTTATTAATTTCGGGTTTTGTCAGGGTTCTGAAATAATTTGGGGTCTGGTCGGAGATCTGAATGAATTTTGGCATCTAGCTGAATAATGATCCCACTAATAGGGACCGCAGGATCAGATCTCGCGGGGCCCTGATGGTGGCCCTGGGCATATGTATAAGCAACCAGTCCATAGCTATGGGATTCCTATTATTCCTGTAAGATACGGACATAGAAATAATAATTGCCCTGTCCTGTGCCCCAAGTCAGATCCTATAGATATGTAAGATCTGGAGAGGACTACTAATGTAAACTCTATAAACGCTCAATGGAATAATGACAATAGTAAAAAAAAAAAGACCCTGAGAACGCAGAAAAAATAACTGCTGAATGTCTCATCCCAACATGCAATACACGAGGTGAAGGCTTCAGGTTTGTGGGCGGAAAGCTCTGCTGACAGGAAGATATATGAAACTCTGCTGACAGGAAGAGATATGAAGCTCTGCTGACAGGAAGAGATATGAAGCTTACCACGTATCTGCCTGTTATCAAGTCCCAGCAAGGAGCATTGTGGGACAGAGCTAGATAGATAGATAGATAGATAGATAGATAGATAGATAGATAGATAGATAGATAGATAGATAGATAAAAATACCACAAAGTAAGAATGCTTTCAAAAATAGAAGTGTTAATAGTTTTTTTTGTTATCAACAAAATACAAAGTGAATGAACAGAAGAGAAATCTAAAATCAATATTTGGTGTGACCACCCTTTGCCTTCAGTACAGCATCACTTCTAGCTACACGTACACAAAATCATGGATTTTGTGGGATTATAGTCAGTTGTATGATTAACCAATTATACCAATCAAATAATCATCATTTTCATACGTAGGTTGAAACAGTCATTAACTGTAACAGAAACTGCTGTGTATGAGGCTTCAAACTGGGTGAGGAACAGCCAAACTCTGCTACAAAGGTGAGGTTGTGGAAGACAGTTTCATGTCACAGGTCCACCGTGGCAAGACTGAGCACAGCAACAAAACACAAGGTAGTTATACTGCATCAGTAAGGTCTCTCCCAGACAAAGATTTCACAGCAGACCGGGGTTTCAAGATGTGCTGTTCAAGCTCTTTTGAAGAAGCACAAAGAAACAGGCAACGTTGAGGACCGTAGACATAGTGGCGGCCAAGGAAACTTAGTGCACCAGATCAAAGGCACATCATGATTACTTCCCTTCAAAATCAGAAGATGTACAGCAGTGCCATCAGCTCAGAACTGGCAGAAACCAGTGGGACCCAGGTCACCCATCTACTGTTCAGAGAAGTCTGGCCAGAAGTGGTCTCCATGGAAGAATTGTGGCCAAAAAAGCCAGACCTTCTACGTGGGGACAAGGCCAAATGACTCAACTATGCACGAAAACATAGGAACTGAGGTGCAATGTGCCAATAAGGACTATCTTCAGTGTAAAGAAGAACAAGGAGTCCTGGAAGTGATGATGTGGCCCCCACAGAGCCCTGGCAGTGATGATTTGGCCCCCACAGAGCCCTGATCTCTACATAATGGAGTCCGTCTGAGATTACATGAAGAGGCAGAAGGATTTGGGGAAGCGACATCCACAGATCTGCGATTGGTTCTCCAAGATGTTTGGAACAAACTCCCTGCCGAGTTCCTTCAAAAACTGTGTACAAGGGCGGTCACACCAAATATTGCTTTGATTTACATTTCTGTTTATCCACTTTGCGTTTTGTTAATTGATAAATACACACACCACACATCCCAGCGATCAAAAGTTGTTGAAAATAAATGTGATATTAAGTCGCCATTCCAAGTACATTTACCACAGTCCCATCGTGCAAGACATCACATGCACTGAGGAGCCCCAGCCTAAGTGTGAGGCCCGCTCATGTGTTGTCAAAAGTAAGTAGCTTTACCGCAAAACCCCACAGATTTTTGATGCGGTTTTTGAGGTCACATGTTTTATAGGTTCGAAAAATGTTGCAGTATCGGGGCTGAAGTGTAGATCATAGTCTGACATGTCAGGGTCAGAAACAGTCATGTAGCAGAGCCAGTGTGGTGTAGAAACAGGTAGTTCAGGAGAGTAGTCTGATGGGCTGAAGTTCAGTAAAGAAGATGTAGCAGAGCTGAGTATTCGGGACAGTAGTAGTACAATATGTAGTTCAGAAGAGGAATTAAACATGATTTGGGATGGAAATTTCGGAAAGTGTGTGAAAAGGTTGTGGCGCTCTGTGCCCCTGTGAACTACATAAAACGGTGTCTCAGCGCAGACCCGATCACAACTTCTGCATTAACCTTTTATAGCAATTCATCGGGTTGCTATGGGGCACATCGGGAGAGTGGGCAAAGCGGGACAACCCCTCTCCAGAGGAACTGCCTTAGTATCAAACAAGGGAGCGAGGAATTGGCCAAGGGACATTCAACGGGCTGGGAGGGTCGACTCATCGAGGTCTGTTATTGGACCCTGCACATGGATAATATTTTTCTGTATTTTTGTTTTTCAGACACAACAGTCACACGTCTCCGCCTCACTGATTAATCTGGAAACCACATCCCCTGAAGTAAGAAGGGAGGCAATGTGCAGATAATATTAATCACACCATGTTCACACCACCAGAGGTCAATGACATGTTTACCATCGCTTTAGCATTTGAAAAACAAGCAGGTTCCAGGGCTCCCCCTGGTGGCCGCCTTGTGCTGCAGAATTTTATGTACTTCTCCTTACCCCAGGGCCACACATCAGACCCGAGGGCCGATTGTGGCTTTATTTCCCTACCAGACATTTTTGGTTGACGTTTCATGCTGTAGAAAGTTATCCGGACATAAATTCGACCAATCAACACATTTTATTTCATTTTCCTATTGCTTTTATAGCGCCATCATATTCCGCACCATTCACAGCTGCCCCCAGGGTCACAATCTACTATCCCTAACTCTCATACACCCCCTTACTCATTTCATGGAACTCCGATTAACCTATCAGCAATTTTTTTTGAGCGTAGGAATTAAGCGACTTTCAGCCACCGTGTTCCCTTTTTGGATATATCTCCACTAACCCTTCCAGCCCCAAAATGGTCCAATCAGTAAGCCCGTCAGTTCGTCACCGTGATGGCACAGATGCTGTACCTGAGCCATTGCCAGCGGGAGCACACTGTGACTGACAGCCAAAAAACTGCTGCAACGGCCGGGATCACTCCAAGGCTCGCCGTTTAACCCCTTAGATGCAGCTGGCACTGACAGGCATTGCAATACAAAAATATTCCAACACATTATTTAGCCCCAAGGCAAATTTAGACATACACAAGGTTTTCTTAGGGGAACACGGCTATGATTGACAGTCATGCTCCCAAGATAACGGCCAGGAGTGCCCCGATGCCGGCTGTTTACCCCTTAGATGCTGCGTCAATAGCGACCGTGGCACCTAAGCAGTTTGACCAGGAGTCAGCCCATCGGCACTCTGGTGACCATAGTTTACCAAGGTAGAAAGGAGCACAATAAAGCCCCCAGGTCTGGCAGAGGCACAGATTGCCCGTCAGCGTAAAGCCTTATTCAGACGAGCGTTGAAATCGTCCGTGTGACGGCCATTTATTTTTTTACGCCCGTCACGCGGCTGCATGTATTTCTATGGGGCTGTTCAAACGGCCATTGTTTTAATGGACTGTGTGAACGGCCCGTGAAAAAATAAGACATGTCCTATTTTTGTCCGTTTTTACGAATCCCTCAATAGACTCAAGCCTATAAGGGATCCATGAAAACGGGTGTTTTTCACTGCCGATATGACCCCCCCCCCCCTCTTAATGAGCCGTAATGCTTTGGACTACGAAATATATCATAGCAGTGCATGAGCGATCAAATGGTCATAGCTTCGAAGCCCCTTGGGGTAAATAAAGTTTCATCAAAAAAAAGTCTCCCAAAAACCAAAAAAAACTTTTTTTCCCATTAACCCCATAACGCAATATCACGTAACTGTAGGTGATGAGGGTTAAGGCGAAGTATGGAGTGAGCTCACGGGCTGAGCGCGCTCCATACACAGCGGGTGACGGCGGTACACAACCGACACCTCACTGCAGCGGGCGGAATCAAAGATCACTTTGATTCCGCCCGTTTAACACCTTAAATGCCTCAGGCAATCGCGACCGCGGCATTTAAAGTGTTCGAATCAGGGGGGCGCCCCCTCAAACAAACCGCCGCGGCGCAATCGGCCGTTAACAACGGTTGATACGGCAGCCTGGGGGCCTAACAAAGGCCCCCAGATCCACCATCTTTGTACTCCTCTAAAGCTCTGCCTCCGGCAGACTGTCAGAATCACGATATACTGCAATACATTAGTATTGCAGTATATCATGCAAGCGATCCAACGATCGCTGCTTCAGGTCCCCTAGGGAGACTTAAAAAAAAAGTAAAAAACGCTTAAATAAAGTTTTTTGTTATGATCCAAAAAAAAAAGTATTAAAATTTCAAAAATCCTCCCTTTTCCCATTTTTCCCTCTAAATCAATGCTAAAAAAAATAAAAGTTAACATAACTGGTATCGCCGTGTCCGTAAAAGTCCGAACTACCACAATATGGCGTTGTTAAACTCGCTCAGTGATCGCTGTAAAAAAAATATATATAAAACACGCAAATTGCTGGTTTTTGGTCACCTTAACGCTTTAAAAAAATGAAATAAAAAGTGATCAAAAAGTCACATATACCCCAAAATGGTATCGGTAAAAACGACCGCAAAACGTAAGCCCCCACATCGCTAACGTGATGGAAAAAGAAAAAAGTTACAGCTTTGGGGAGGAAAAAACAAAAGTGAAAATCCGAAAAATGGCGGAGGAGGGAAGGGGTTAACCCTTTAACGACCAGGACTGTTTGATCCTTAATGTCCAAACCATTTTTTTCCTCATATTCTAAATCCAGAACTTTTTTCTTTTTCCGTCTCTGCAGCCGTATGAGGGCTTGTTTTCTGCGGGACGAGTTGTATTTTTTTATCGGTACCATTTTCGGGCACGTATAATTTATTGATTAGCTTTCCAGAATTGTTTTAGAGGGGGGGGGGGCAATGCGCCCTGCAGTATAACTATATTATTGTGCCGATACCTAATATGTACAGTTATTTATACAGGGGCCCATTTTTAAAGAAACCTAATCATTTTTAATGCAAAAAGGGTTCGGCTGAGTTATTTCTGGGTGTACTTTTTATTAAACTTTATTATACTCCATTTTCTTTTTTTTTTTACACTGCGGGGCTTGAACCAGCGATTCTTTAACCCCTTTGGGACTGAGACATTATTTTATTTTTTGTTTTTCACTCCCCGCCTTCCAAGAGCCATAACTTTTTCCGTCAATATTGCGGTGTGAGGGCTTATTTTTTGCGGGAGGAGTTGTAGTTTCTTTTGGTACCATTTATAGTTCCATATAATGTACTGGGAAACTGAAAATATTCTTTGCGGGCTGAAGTTGGGAAAAACAGCGACTCCTCAATAGTTCTTTTCGTTTAGTTTTTTACGGCTTTCACCGTGCGCATTAAATAACGCTATATTGTAATAGTTCAGACTTTTACGGACGCATCGATAATAATTTTGATTACTTTTTTATTTTTGACATTACTTTAGGGGGAAAAGGGGGGATTTTTGAACTTTTATAATTTATTTTATTTTTTTTCATTACTAAAAAAAAGATGTCACTTTTTTTAACACACTTTATTAGCCAGGGGGGGGGGGACTTACTAATGTATTGCAGTATATCGTCATTTTTACAGGCCACAGGCAGGGCTTAGCAGAGGCAGAGTGAAAGCAGCCCTGGGGACCCTCATTAGGCCCATGTGCTGCCATAGCAACCGTCGTCACACCCGATCACATTCTGCGGGGACGGGGGTGATGAGCTGCTGGAGGGGGCCGTCCCCTCTTTTCAGTGCCTCAAATGCTGCGGTCGCAATATATACACAGTATACACTATATAATATACAGAGTATACACTATACATGTATACACTATATATACACTATATATTCTACACACTATATATACACGCAGTATACACTATATATATACTATACACACTATGTATACACAGTATATACACTATATATACTAAACACACACCATATATACACACAGTATACACTATACTTATACTATACACACTATGTATACACAGTATACACTATACTTATACTATACACACTATACACTATATACTATACACACTATATATACACACGCAGTATACACTATATATATATATATACTACACACACACCATATATACACAGAATACACTATACTTATACTATACACACTATACACTATATATATATACATATACATATATATATATATATACTATACATACTATATGTACACAGTATACACTGTGTATATATACTATACACACCATGTATACACTATATATACACTATATACTAGACACACTATATATACACAGTATACACTATACTTATACTATACACACTATACACTATATATATACTACACACACACACACACACACACACACACACCATATATACACAGTATACACTATATATACACTATATACTATACACACTATATATACACAGTATACACTATACTTATACTATACACACTATACACTATATATATACTACACACACACACTATATACACGCAGTATACACTATATATATACTATACACACACACACTATATATACACAGTATACACTATATATACACTATATACTATACACACTATATATACACAGTATACACTATACTTATACTATACACACTATACACTATATATATACTACACACACACACACACACACACACACACACACACACACACACACCATATATACACAGTATACACTATATATACACTATATACTATACACACTATATATACACAGTATACACTATACTTATACTATACACACTATACACTATATATATACTACACACACACACTATATATACACGCAGTATACACTATATATATACTATACACACACACTATATATACACAGTATACACTATATATATACTATACACACTATATATACACAGTATACACTATACTTATACTATACACACTATACACTATATATATACTACACACACACACTATATATACACGCAGTATACACTATATATATACTATACACACACACTATATATACACAGTATACACTATATATACACTATATACTATACACACTATATGTACACAGTATACACTATACTTATACTATACACACTATACACTATATATATACTACACACACACACACACACACACACACACACACACACACCATATATACACAGTATACACTATATATACACTATATACTATACACACTATATATACACACTATACACTATATATATACTACACACACACACTATATATACACGCAGTATACACTATATATATACTATACACACACACTATATATGCACAGTATACACTATACTTATACTATACACACTTCTCGGTATTCCTATGTGTTTCTATAACTCCCACTTAAAGTGATACTCCTGGCTGATAATACATCTATTCCCAACCCAGCTCGAGAGTCTCAATTACATGGTCCCCGGGATGCACAGCTGTCTTTTGGCAGGCGGCTCCTACAGACTGTCCTGTTCGCTCATGGTCCTGGGCAGTGGTTGTCATGAGCTGCCGGGAACCTGTATAATAAATAACTCACTATGCGGGCCAGCGCGCGCAGACTTATCATGCCATACCAAAATAATTGGTTGGAGTCGGTCCTCAAAAACCCCAACAGCCCCTCAACTAAAGAGGCCAAAGAGCAGAGCGCCCCTTTTAGATTTCTTCTTGCCAGGTCAGGTATGTTTTTGTGCAGAGAAAGTATAGAGGCCACACCCCCTTTATTCTAAAAATTGTGGGGTCCAATAGCGATATGCTGTAACCTTTAACCCCTTAAGGACTGTGCTATTTTTCGTTTTTCACTCCCTGCGTTCCAAGAGCCATAACGTTTTTATTTTTCCGTCAGTAGAGCGGTGTGAGGGCTTATTATTTGCGGCAGGAGTTGTAGTTTCTATTGGCCCCATTTAAAGTACCATATAATGTACTGGGAAACTGAACAAAAATTATTTGCGGGCTGAAATTGGAAAAAACTGCGATTCCTCCATTGTTTTTTTGTTTTGTGTTTTTACGGATTTCACCGTGCGGTAAAAACGACAACTGAACTTTATCCTGCGGATCAATACGATTACGGCAATACCAAATTTATATTGTATCTTTTTTATATATTTTTGTTTCACCGCATCCTGAGAGCCAAAACGTTTTTATTTCTCCGTGGATTGGGCGGTGTGAGGGCTTATTTTTTGCGGGACGAGCTGTGGTTTTTATCGGTACCATTTTTTGGTACGTTCAACTTTTTGATCACTTTATATGAAAAAAATGTTTGCGAGCTGAAGTGATTTTGACGGTTTCAATTTTTGGGTTTTTACTGCGTTCACTGTGCGAGTTAAATAATGCTATATTGTAATAGTTCAGACTTTTACGGATGTAGCGATACCAATTATGGGTTTTTTCAACACTAATAACTTTCTGAAACTTTTTTTTACACCATTTACTACTCCCCCTAGGGGGCTTGAACCAGAGATCGTTAGATCGCTGGTACAATATACTGCAATACTAATGTATTGCAGTATATCGTCATTTTAACAGGCAAGAGACACGGCTTAACAGAGGCAGACAAAAGGCAGCTCCGGGGCCTACATTAGGCCCCCGGGCTGCCATGACAATCACTGGCGCCCCCTGATCACGGTGTGGGGGTGCTGATGAGCTGTTGGAGTAGGGTGCCCCCTCTCTATAACGCCTCAGATGCTGCGGTCAAGATTGAACGCAGCATTTGAGGGGTTAAATGGCCAGAAACAGCGCGATCTCTGTTCCCGGCCGTTAGTCTGGACTGTCAGCTATAAAACACAGCTGACACCTGCAGGCTGATGAGGGCAGTCAGCCCGTGAGCGCCCTCCATACCTCCCTATGACACTTATCACGTGCATGTACATGATAATGCGTCAAGGGGTTAAGGAATGTGAAATGAAACTATTTTAATGCGGGGCAAAGAAAATAACAAAAACACCTCGTAGATAGAACTCCGGCTTTATCGCCATTTAGCCGCATATATACTATGGAAAATGTCGGCAATATCACACCCGTACTGGAAAAAAAAGTGGTTCTAAGAACCTTCAGTGAGAATCTTATGGTAATGTAATAACATGGTACATACCGTGGGGCAAGCACTGTAGCCCCATGATGTTTCCAAAAATGCGTCAATATGACGATCCTTGAACCTCAAAATATTGTCAAATGGCTTCCGTTGTCTCCACAATTATATTCAAAATATCTGTGTGTCTCTGTATTAATATACAGGCCGTTCAAGGTAGAGGAGGGCACCAAAAAAGTTTTACACTTGATGACCTTCACGAACAATACAATTAAACAGTAAGTATGAGGCATTTCGAGGGACAGTAGGGCCCCAAAAAAACTCATGATCAATGACTATAAAGTGCAATATCAGCAGCCTGGTCCTTCTCACATGTGGAGGTCATTGGCTGATGGAGCATCGTAGGACGTGAAGATCTATGGCTCAGCATCACAGATCAAGGGATAACGAGTGAGGAGTAAGTAGATGACGGAGGAGAAGACATTGACAGATGTTTCCACAGCTCGGAGCCACTACAAGAGATAGACATTAGAAGACACTTACTGGTGAGTGTGGAGGGTGGTGGGCTTCCTCTCGAGACTCCGTCTGCTCTGAAATGACTTTTTTCTGTTCACACTCCACTTCGTACACTTCCTGTGTGTTCTTGATACCACACCCGAGTGGCATGAGAGAAACAAGCAGATAGGCTACATGGAGAAATGATCGGAACCTACAATTTCTTTGTAAAGTCAGTAGAATGTATATACCGCCCATTTTAGATGTCAATTAGAAGTGGGTGCGCAGTATAGATAAGATGTTGACTTTATTTTATGGGGCATTCCAATTATGGCAATCCTCCGATCTATAATGTAGAGCCACTCAATAAGAAGTTCTCGCTATGGAGGACTCAAGCCGTCTAGTATGTGGACACCTGAACATCACACCTATATGAGCTAGTTGGACATCCTATTCCAAAACCATGGGTGTTAATATGGGTAGGCCTCCCTTTTGCGGCTATAACAGCCTTACGTTTTCTGGGAAGGCTTTCCACAAGATTGTGGAGTGTCTGTGGGAATTTGTGTCCATCCGCAAAAGATCATTTATGAGATCAGGATCTGATGTTGGAGATAAAGGTCTGGCGCGCAATCTGCGTTACAATTGACCCACAGGTGTTACATTGGGTGGAGGTCAGGGCATAAGCAGGCCACCCAAGTTCCTCCCAGCAAACCATGTCTTTATGGACTTCGCTGTGGGCTCAGGGTCGTACCTCAAACTGTTGCCACAAAGTTGGAAGCCACAATTGTGTAAATGTCTTTGTATGCTATAGTATTAGCATTACCCTTAGCTGATAATGAGGGGCCAAGCCCTGCCAACTCCAGACCATCGTTCCTCCATCAAACTCTACAGTAGGCACTATGCATTTTGGTAGCGTTCTCCTAGCATCCGCCAAACCCAGATTCATCCATCAGACGGCCAGATAGTGAGAGGTGATTCATCCCTTCAAAGAACATGTTGCTCCAGAGTACAGTGATGACGTGCTTTACACCACTACAGCTGCCGCCTGGCATTGTGCATGCTGATCTTAGACTTGTGTGCAGCTGCTCGACCAGAAACCCATTTCATGACGCTCCCGACGCGCAGTTTTGGTGCTGATGTCACTTTTAGAGGCAGTTTGGATCTCTGTAGTGAGTGATATAACAGAGAATAGGTGCTATTTATGCACCATGCGCTCCAGCACTCGGCGGCCCCGCACTATGAGTTTCTGTGGTCTACAGCCTTGTTGCTGAGCTGTTGTAGCCTGTGACGACATCCTATGACACTGCCATGTTTAAAGTCAATGAGCTCTTCAATATGACCCTTACTACTAACAATGTTTATCCATGGAGATTACATCGCTGTGTGCTTGATTTTATGCTCCTGTTTGCAATGGGTGTGGCTGAAGCATCTAAACAAAATAATTTGGAAGGATGGCCAGATACTTTTGGCCATACAGTGTGTTACATGAATAGTCATTCATCCCAATAGCCGTCATGTACTACTTCATTTCTGGCCTCCAGGTACCCTGGGAAAATTATCTGTTTATCCTTAGCCGGCTCCCATATGAAAGGGATTGGGATTGTCTGTAGAGACCACCGATGGGGCAACAAAAGATCGATATTGACAGCAGCATCTAAAGGGTTAAACGGCTGGGATGGCAGTCATGTCTCCACCCAGACGTTACCATAGGATGTAGAAACCTGAGCCTATGACATCACTGTGCTGTACACGTATGTCACTGTGCCGAATGTACTTCCCGTTTGTGCCGTACATGTACAGTCTGCAGTACACACCATCGCTCCCCCGTTGTATGGTGATACGGAGAAACATGTCGGGGGCGGGGGGACTTTGCTACTTGTGATTTTAAGTAATGTCCCTACTGTTCTAATAGAAGCTGTATCCCCCAGCGATGGCGCGTACAGCAGACACACCATCCCACTAGTGATTACATATCAACACTGAATGCCACGTCAACGACATTTACAACACACAATGTTATAGGATGGTCAGGGACAGTTTATTTTCAATCGATTTGCGGTGTAGGTTATTTTTATACTGTGAATGGAGTGGTGGTCGATCATACACAGAGCCGCTCCGTTCATAGTGCATGGGACTGTCGGAGATGCTGCTCTTGCCTTTTCCTACAGCCCTTAAACATTTGATGGCGTGGCAGGGCGCATGCTCAACTGTACCTCCATTACAGCTCCTTCTCATTTTCGGGGGTGCAGTGAGCAGTAATAGGAAGCTCGGGACCCCACTTCTTATGCCTATGGGCTGAGGTATCCCAGACACAAAAAAATACTGAGGATGTAATAAGCTTCTTACAGTCTACCGTCCAGTCTATTCTAGCTATGAGACTCTTTTGATACTAAGCTCCGAAGAAATAACATTAAGATCCGTGGGAAATCAGAGTCCCCAATACACTCCCATTCGAGAAAACATTGCTGCCTCTCTTCAAGCAATTATTGGACCCATCCCCATCTCCCATGCCAATCATAGAGAACTCCTTCCGTATTGCACAGCCAAAAATGCAGAGCCTACTAGACCTAGAGACACCATTTCGGTCTACAAAGCCACGAAATGCGTAATACCCTTTTAGCACAAGATCGGAAACTGCACTCCCTGCAGTTGAATGGAGCACCAGTATCCTGATATGCCTAGATAGACCCCCGCCCCCCCACTGAGATCTGCTCTCAAATTCCTACTCCAGTGTTTGCAACCTAAAGGTTTACAATGTTCCGGAATTGCAAGTTCAGCAATTCCCCAAAGGCTGCTCGAGACAGCCGGGAGAAAGTGTGAAAATAAATCCGCAACCTCGAATCCGTAACAAATCTGATGGACAGAGTCTAAGGCTAATCTAAGGTCTTCGCCAGAGCCAACCACAAGGCGGGATGGTTTTTGCTGCATAGAACCCAGGTTGTCTTAGCAGAGTTCAGTGCTGGATAAGAGTTGCAATGCAGGCAATACCTGAACAGGAACGAGACAGCCAGAGGGTAAACAGAACGTCCAAAACAGTAAGCAAGTGGATATCAAATAAAGCAGAGGTCAGAACCAGCCGGGAGCAGATGATCAAAATCGGTAAGTAGGTGTAGGTAAGTAGCTTGATCAAAACACATGCAGACAGGAAATTCACAAGCAAAGAACAGGTGGAGGAAGCCAGGAATAAATACTAACCCTACATCTGATAGGCAGAAGGACAGAGAAAAAGTAAAACCTGAACCGCCCAGAAGCTAGAACAGTAGTCATGGTGATCTTAAGGGAACAGGTGTTTTCCTAACATACAATACCGGTGGTGTTCACCATTTGCTTTATTAGTCTCGTATGGGGACCAGAAACTGTCTCTTCATACACCTGCGGATTGGTCTCATTTCTGTGTGTCTCTGGTTCTACCGTACATGGACCTACCGGCTTGGTCCACCCTCCTGGCTAAATCATCAGTGACTACGTTCCCCAATCTGGCGTATAACTATCTGCTCAGGTGCTCCCGGGAACCTGTCCGGTCCTGAAATGCTTGAAGAAAGACTGAGTGTCTGTGATGTCATTGTCTGAGCACCACACCCACTAGATATTTTTCCGCTCTTCGAATCGGTCTAGTCAAGTATGACGTAACACTGCAGCTGGTTTTGTTTATGCCTCCATACAAAGTTGATCAAACACCTCAGAAAGGCGAGTCTAATACTTGTTGTACCCCCTAGGGATTCTCTAAATCAAGTTACTCTAGACTCCACTCTACTCGAGACTCACTCCTAAGTATTTTACCATGGAGACGATGACCTGTAGAACAATAATGGAATCTGGTAATATGGACTACGCTGGTGTAGAACGGCTATGAATACCTTCTAATACGTTATATATAGGAAGAGCAAGGTGCTGGTCACGTGGCCCATCACTAATCCCTTTAAACTCTTTTACGTGGCTCAGAACAAGTTGATGTTATTAGATTACTGGTAATCCTTTGTGTGCTTTACTGGTCTGAACAACACTCTCTCACAGGAAGCTACTAACAGCCCATCTTAAAGCATCTTATGTCTCACAGCACCGGAGCCAAGACATCTAGCACCCCAGAAAAACACGTGGCAAAAGGCCACGCTGGGGCAAAAAGCAAAAGCGGGGGAGAGGCCAGTGACAAGAAAGGAAATCACGTAAAAGACCAAAAGGCTGTAACGGGAGGAAGTCATGAAAGAAAGAGCCCTCACCATGGCCACGATGACAGACACAATTCTAGTGGTAAAGGTCACCACAAAGGCAAAAGGGTGAGCGACACCCAGAGCATCACAACTACCACTTATTCTCCATTCCTAAATGCACTTTTCAGCAAGGTAGGTGATCTGGATGTCTTCAGGTAGACCACTGTAAATAGCAGGGCTTTTAATATGATAGCTGATGGGTCCGGCTTAGAGACCCCTGGCCAACACCTAATTTTACTGGTCAATAGGGGTAAAACCAAGTTCTTAAGTTTACCCGTACCCCTTCCCTTTCTCCCATTCCTTGGAGGAACTTGATTGACATTGACCTTTTTTCCACCGTTCTGTGTCACCCCCTCTATAACATCCATATGCCCCAACATTGACATTGCTGTCTACACTTCTGGGTAACGTGTAATGTAAAATGATGTGTAGGCTGCTAAGGAATTGCTAGCAATCATGTTTCCCTTCATATATTAAGCTGGTTTTACATGAAGACCCATATCGATATCTGGAAGGTCTTCCCATCGTAGTATAATAAAGGTCCCCTATCCCCCACAAGTACGTTTTCTCGGAGATCACCATTTACTTATTCAAGGTTGTACATGAAGTAGATCATGCAGCTGCTATGGGGCCATTGAGAGATGGGGCCCAGCCTGGTTGGTCCCATCCCCTTTGCCACTGGGACTGCATGTTAGCCAACGAGTACAGGTTAATTCACCAAAGGGTCATGGAAAAACCATAAAGGAGGAAACAACACCAGGCTCTGCTATCCTAGGTGACAAAACCGGGCACCATAATGGGGGGGGGGGGGGCTCAGTCTTTGCTATGTGGCTGCCTCAGGATAGACATTGATGGCGAAACGCCACCAATGTCTATCCTAAGAAACCCTGATCAGGCTTGGGTCCGGCTGTTGTGGCCCCACCGATTGCTAGAACTAAGTGATGGTGGTGAAAGGAAAACGTTGGGCCACTTCTCTGGTTGGTCCCTCTGGGCTTTCTTTGGAGGCTGCATGGTTCGCCAATATGGACAATGACCAATGTGGCCAATCGGAAAGAGCAGAACGGAGCCATCAGGAGACAAAGTGGGACAGGGCTTTCCTAGCACCACTGCCACTTCGTTCTACTTCGTTCTACCACCCATAAACCCAAACCTAAGTCAATGGGACCTGTCATAGTTCTGGTAATAATGGAAGCCATGACACCAGTATCGACAGAGCCTAAAACCTCCCTGTCACGATGCTCTGCGGGTTTATTACTGCTCTGTTGTCGGGGCTAACGACCAGGGTAAATGCATATGTTAAATGTGGAGTATGTCTTCTGCAGTCCCTTGAAGGCCCTATGACTTGTTCGGTTGACCACAGGACAATAGTCCTCTTAGATTGTCATGCTGCCATTGAGCTTTGCTTCTTCAGGGGTCCTACATGTCTTTCTAGAATTAGCTCAGTCTATAAGGGATAAGTGACCTGATGATGAACCCTCCTAAGGGTCTACTGAAATAGCTCCTCTCCTGGCCATGGGCTGTGTCTGGTATTGCAGCTTTGAGGAACATTGATGCTATGAAGAGACTATGAGGTGTGGTCAGGAGCATGTTAACTACTACTGTGCTTTGTGCCGACATTCTCTGATGTTCTCCACTTATTTTCCCATGTAGGAGAGGGATTTGGCCCCGGAAGAAATGGACGGTAAGTCTCTGGCTGAGAAGCTTATGATTAACTTGTTGTTTAACCCCAAGTGATTCTGCGGTGGTTCTCATTATTTGCTTAGTACTGTTATCCTTGATAAGCAGGAGATCAGTGAACACATTTTATTTTTACATTTTTTATATTCTTTTTTTCTTAATCTTTTTTCCACTTTGATTTGTAGAATCTTACTTAAGGATTTAAAATAAGGAAACACGTTTTTTGTTATGGGCCTCGCAGTATAAGATTACTTGTCCGGGATAACAATAAAGGGTCTACTTTTTTTTTCTCCAGAAACAGCGCCACTCTTCTTCATAGGTTGTGTCTGGTATTGCACCCTATTTTATTGAATCCTGGTAAACTTTTTTGAACTTGGGCCTCCATAATATCCTACCATTTTACATTGACAGGAAGCAGTGTATAGTAATTAGTCAGTGAACGCTCCAATCTTTCTTTGCTGTCAATGTATAATACACAGATAATAATGGTTAACAGAGAAAAACAGTGACCACAAGGACATGGGGGGAATCACCATGGTATTTCTTTGTGGTACTATGAGAAGGACATTAAAAGCGGTTCTTCAGGACTATAACATTGATGGCGTATCCTGGTGGGGGGTCCTTGACCCCTACTGTTCAGCAAAATTAATAGGGCCCCTTTATTGTTTACATAGGCACCGCGGCTCGTCTCTACAAGCGACTGTGCTTTGTACTGCACCTTGTCCCACCCACTTCATTGTGCTGATCAGCGCGGATCCAGTTTTCTGTAGCTCATTTGTCAACTCTGCTGTACAGACTGGGAGAGGGTCAGCAGAGTCATCTCAGAGTCAATACTAGTGTGGGCAAGTTAATAGCAGCTCTATTGTACTGTTTGAGGCCTAGCTAAGGAACAATTCTAACACTTGGGGATGGGCCATATATCAGTACTTAATTTTCTGTTTTGTTGAGGCGGCCATTTCTGCAATAGTGGGTTCAGGATTACCATATTGATTGTCTGCTTTGAATTAGCTTCTCCGAAATGATTGACCGACTCTCCTTTTTTATGTTCTACAATGCCTTTCCTCAGAATTACATGCTGCCTTTGTGGAGTTTGACACTGATCAAGATGGATTCATTGGGTACAAGGAACTGGGCGAGTGCATGAGGACGATGGGATATATGCCGACCGAAATGGAATTGATTGAGATCTCCCAGCATATAAAAATGAGAAGTGAGTGGTCTACATTTTCATTTCTTCTACTTCAGGGCCACCGTCAGGGCACTATAGGTGATACTGTAGTCAGGGGCCACACTCACCTGTCAGCTCCAGTTGTCCTTTTCCTGAAGGATCCACAAAATATATGGTATAAGTCTGAGAACATGCTTAAAGGGGGCATAGAAAGACTCAACACCAAAGAGAGAATACCTGTGTCATGCTCCACCCCTTAGGCCCTGCACTAGGCATATCTCAGTGTATCAGTTTTACCTGGAGTGATCCTTTAAAGGGAACCTGTCACTAGGTTTGGAGCCACTAAACTCCCAGCATGCCGTAAGTTTTAGAGTTCAACCCTGCCCATGTCAAAACCAGACATTTTGTGAATAGTAGGTAAAGTAAATTACAACTTACCAAGAGAAGTATGGGAGAGGAGTCCGGGAGAGGAGTCCGGGAGAGAAGTATGGGAGAGGAGTCCGGGAGAGGAGTCCGGGAGAGGAGTCCGGGAGAGGAGTCCGGGAGAGGAGTCTGGGAGTGGAGTCCAGGAGAGAAGTACAGCAGAGGAGTCTGAGAGAGGAGTCTGGGAGTGGAGTCCAGGAGAGAAGTACAGTAGATGAGTCTGGGAGAGGAGTCTGGGAGTGGAGTCCAGGAGAGAAGTACAGCAGAGGAGTCTCGGAGAGGAGTCTGGGAGAGGAGTCTGGGAGAGGAGTCTGGGAGTGGAGTCCAGGAGAGAAGTACAGCAGAGGAGTCTGGGAGAGAAGTACGGGAGAGGAGTCCGGGAGAGAAGTATGGGAGAGGAGTCCGGGAGAGAAGTCCGGAAGAGAAGTCTGGGAGAGGAGTCCGGGAAAGGAGTCCGGGAGAGAAGTACGGGAGTGAAGTCTGAGAGAGGTGTCCGGGAGAGAAGTCTGGAAGAGAAATTTGGGAGAGAAGTCTGGGAGAGAAGTCCGGGAGAGGAGTCCGGGAGAGAAGTTTGGGAGAGGAGTCTGGGAGAGAAGTACAGCAGAGGAGTCTGGGAGAGAATTACGGGAGAGGAGAGAAGTATGGGAGAGGAGTCCGGGAGAGGAGTCTGGGAGAGAAGTTTGGGAGAGGAGTCTGGGAGAGAAGTACAGCAGAGGAGTCTGGGAGAGAATTACGGGAGAGGAGAGAAGTATGGGAGAGGAGTCCGGGAGAGGAGTCCGGGAGAGTAGTCTGGCGACATCAGACGCATTTTGATGGTACACATGAAGCCGAGGACAGTACACCTCACTTCTCTGCGCATGCGCAGTGTAATGTCCTTTGCTTTATGCGCACAATTCGCATGCACCCGATTCCGCTCTCGAGTTTATCTCGATAAATTACAAGTTACTTAAAAAAAATATTCCGCAATGGCCGATTTTGATGTGGGCAGGTTTGACACTCTAGACCCCAGCTGCATAATGGCATGCTGGTGGATAAATGGCTCCAAACCTACTGACTGTTCCCTTTAAGGATTATACGGTTCCCCCTTTTCCTCCCGCCGGGGCCCACAGTATACAAAACCTTTACGATATTTTTGCGCCACATTGATTATGTAATCCCCTCCCCTTAGAATATCTTCTCTTTGCTGTCCACCAAATGTCCATAATGGGTTACAGGATGGGAGATGTGGGAGGGAGCCTAGGGGACCCTGACCATTTAACTGCATGAGGTTCATATACTTCACATGGCAGCCCTGTCTATTTTGTTATATGTGATACCAACAAAAAAAGCGCCACTTTTGCCGATGGGCTGTATCTGGTATTGCAGTTCAGTCTTAATCCCTTGAATAAAATAAAGTCAACTTTTTTTCTAATCCCGGACAACTCCTTTAATGGTGATTGACAAGTCACATGTACGGCAACCTGCAATTCAAAAAGTGAAGTCCCCGATCAATTAGCAATTACTGTAGATTAAAAGCTTTGCCAGCAGCTTACTGGAATCATCAGACTTAACTGTTCACTGGGGACAAGTACAAATAAGACAATCCTACTGAGTGGCATCGCCCTCCGGGAAACGCAATATACACAACACTGCAGGAAGTCAACACCCACATGGGTTTTCAGGCGGGGCGTGTGACTTGTCACTCCACATTTTACCTCTCACATCATTGCATTCTTCTCAGTCTAAATTTCGTTCTACATTGATGGTGCACGCTGCAAAATTGTATTGTGTATCTTTTGGCGCTTTGCAAAAGTATTCAACCCCCTATAAAGTCAACAGATTTGCCTTGAGTACAAACGGCCCTTACACAGATTGTTCCAGTCAACAAACCGGTAAACTAAATTTTGGAAAATGCTGTTTGCATAAGTATTCAACCCCTTCCGAATAGTACTTTTTGCTCATTTATGATATATTTTTTATTGTGTTTGCTACTTTTCTACCTACTGACTTTGTAATATTTCTCAATACTCTGCATGATTGTTTATAGTGGGCGGTCGTGTGGACTTTGAAGATTTTGTGGAATTGATTGGACCAAAGATGCTGGCAGAAACAGAAAATATGGTGGGAGTACGAGAGCTGAAGATTGCGTTTAGAGAAGTGAGAAGACAATGAAAAATTCTAATACCAACATGAGCTGCACTCGTATAAGGGGACCAAAAGTGGTGGCAAACGGCAAAACGCAGGGATTATTCATTCCTTATTTTAGGGCAGTTGAGTAGAGTAGTAGTACTTGCCTATGCTCTGGGATTTTCCAGGAGTCTTCCATAATAGGGGAGATCTACTAGACTCCTGTCGAAACAGTTACATCTCAAGCAAAATGCTACCAGCAGTTCTACTAGAGAAAGCTAGTCCCAGTGACTTCAATGGGAGCTATAGAAATATGTATGTGGTGAGCTCCCCCTAGTGGTGTCTGCAGGCAGCAAAACGTTATCATGTAACGCTATGGGAACAGTAGATATCTGTATGTAGTGAGCTCCCCCTAGTGGTGTCTGCAAGCAGCAGAATGTTATCATGTAACTCTATGGGAGCTGTATATATCTGTATGTAGTTATCTCCCCCTAGTGGTGTCTGCAGGCAGCAAAACATCATGTAACTCTATGGGAGCTGTATATATATCTGTATGTAGTGAGCTCTTCCTAGTGGTGTCTGCAGGCAGCAGAATGTTATCATGTAACTCTATGGGAGCTGTATATATCTGTATGTAGTGAGCTCCCCTAGTCGTGTCTGCAGGCAGCAGAATGTTATCATGTAACTCTATGGGAGCTGTATATATCTGTATGTAGTCAGCTCCCCCTAGTGGTGTCTGCAGGCAGCAAAACATCATGTAACTCTATGGGAGCTGTATATATCAGTATGTAGTGAGCTCCCCCTAGTGCTGGCTGCAGGTAGCAGAATCTTATCATGTAACTCTATGGGAGCTGTATATATCTGTATGTAGTGAGCTCCCCCTAGTGGTGGCTGCAGGTAGTAGAATGTTATAATGTAACTCTATGGGAGCTGTAAATATCTGTATGTAGTGAGCGTTCTCTAGTAATGGCTGGAGACATCAATTATATATTAAATTCTAAAGCTGTGTGAGGGAGGTACTCTGCTTGCAGTATGGTTTATTGAGGGCACTTTACAGGGAGTCCTGTTTATGCCCCCACACTGCAGCATTTATCTTGCCACATTGCTTATTATAGGCAGTCTTAATTGGGGACACTTTTCCGGCAGTATTATTATGTGGGAACTCTGCTTTCAGATGGTTTATTGGGGCCACTCTGTTGACAGTACTGTTTATGGGGACACTCTGCTTGCAATGTTGTTTATTGGGGCACTTTGCTTGAAGCATGTTTTATTGGGGGCACTTCGCTGGCAGTATTGTTTATGGGGACACTCTGCTTGCAATATTATATATGGGGCGGTTTGCTAGGAATATAGTTTATTCGGGGCACTTCTGACAGTATTATTTATGGGGGCACTCTATACTTTTAGTATTGGTTTATTGGGAGCACTTTGCTGACAGTACTGGGGGCACTCTAATAGCGTTAACGGGGGTACTTTAGCATAACGTTATTTGGCCTGTAATCACGGATGGGGTTTACATCTCAAGTCTCCCTGAATTTGATAGACAAGCACGGAGATCATTCCGTTTTGTGACCATTGCATCAAAGGGACCAAAAAGTTTTACAGCACTGAAGTCCCCACACACTGACAGCCCCCCCCCCCCCCCACATATCTCAACACACGGGAGGTTTACGGGAACGCACCCACGTTGTGGCAGCCGTATGCGGCGATCAACGGCCGCAGGATCCCACCGGTGATTTTAATCTCCTACGACCCCTTTAAATGATTGCAGTGACGATCCTCCGGATGATCTTCTGGTTTATTTCCCTTTTTCCCCCAGTTTGATGTGAATGGAGACGGACACATCAGCGGCCTAGAGCTCCGAGATGCGGCACAGACTTTCTTAGGAGAACCGCTGAATCCCAGTGAAGTCCAGGAGATCATTCATGACGTGGATCTGAATGGCGATGGAAGAGTTGACTTTGATGGTGAGTGGTCTGTATATTACTCAGTCCATGATCACCACAAGTTACAGGCCCAAAGCCTGAGGCTGCACTACTGAGACATTCTAAGACCCTTTACTATTCAGGTCACTGCCGGGTGGATTCAAACCACCAGATACATTAATACGGAGAAATCCTGACATAAATATGGGGGGGGGATAAGTCATCATTGAAGTCTCTCTCATGAAGTAGTGCAGCCTCAGGAGTCTAGAACGTCAATCATACAGAAGTATTGGGACAGCTCCACCTACAGGAGCTTTTATGATGTCCCATTATAAGTCCAGACATTAATATGCAGTTGGTCGTCCCCGTCCCCCCTTTGCTTCCAATCTTCTGGGAGCTTTCTACAAGATTTCAATACTTTTCGAAGGTGGGAAAAATAAAAAAGGGGGAGCTTAGCTGAAAGGGGGGGGGGGTGGGGCCTCCACCGGAACGACATGTTTACCATAATTTACGCCAAGACAGGCATAGATTTGCATTTCTGCCGCGAAGACACCGCAAGGTGTGCGCCGCTCAATAAATTTGGCGCATTTTATGCCAAAGTAAATTCGTTTTAAAAAGGGGGTTTCATATTTTCCCTTGTTTTACTTCTATGGAACAATCCAGCTATTATAATAGATAATTGCTTGGTGTGTAGCGATGCCCTGACCACACGACAACTACAGAAACACAAATCTCGTTTTATCTTTATTAAAAACATTACAAAGTAGTCAGAACCTGTGACATTTAGTGATCGGGACTCACGGCCGTCATATCTCCTAAATGTACCCGATCCCGTGCCCCAACCAGATCTGGAGTATGATGTTTAAAGATCGGAAGAGGGGCCCGGCTATAAAGAGCGCCACCCTTATCCACGAGCTGTTCCCATGCACTTGTACGTAGATGAGCTGCAATACCAGACACAGCCTATAGAACAAGGGTGGCGCTGTTTGTAATCCCAACTCCTCCGATACTGATGGGAATTGCTCCTGACAGTCATTCTTCCCTATTTTTCAGAGTTTGTCATGATGCTGTCATCTAGATAAGAGTCCATAGGAGAGAACGAAGAGTCCCGGACCCTCATCCTCCCGCCGTGACTACTGCTATTAAAGTGCATACAATCCGTAGAATCTTTCCGTGTCTTTATAAATCCATTAAACACTTACAAACAATGTAAAAATAGACATTTCATTAAATTAAAAAGCAGAATTCTGCGACTGTGGCACAAGAGGATGAAGATCCCCTCAATCCTTCCGTGGCGGCAAGATATTGGGAGAGGCAGCGGTCACAGGGTACTGCCCTCTAGTGGTCCATAAGTCCTTAGTGGTGTCCATAGTGTTTTGGCATTCAGTGTTTTGAAGATCAGAAGTTTTTGGTTGAATCACTTGTCAAAATACGGGAGGTAGAAAAACTGGAAACCGTGGCGGCCCCTCACAGCACAATATATAAATATGACATGATATACTGCGGAGAAAAAACAACTCATTAGCGGCATGCCCGATCCTTCACTGGAGTTCTACCTGCTAACATCTCACCCACCCTTCAACACCATGTTACAGTTTATATCTACAGTAGGTGGATATAAATAACTGATCTCGTACTGATCTTTACTCCACAGCTGCATTCACAATGTCGCTGGCTTCAGAGCTGAAATCTCCCAGTCTTCCCAGTTTGCTCAGTGTCTGCAAAGTGATCGCTCTGGTGATTTGTGTTTTGGGAAGACCAACTGTCCCCTCCTGTATTATAGTAGCTGAGCCAAGCTGTTAAGAGGTTGACAGTTTCCAATAACAACCAGCAGAATAGTGAGTGCAGCTCTGTTGTATAATACAGGATATAACTCAGGATCAGTACAGGATAAGTAATGTAATGTATGTACACAGTGACTCCACCAGCAGAATAGTGAGTGCAGCTCTGGAGTATAATACAGGATATAACTCAGGATCAGTACAGGATAAGTAATGTAATGTATATACACAGTGACTCCACCAGCAGAATAGTGAGTGCAGCTCTGGAGTATAATACAGGATATAACTCCGGATCAGCACAGGATAAGTAATGTATGTACACAGTGTCTACACCAGCAGAATAGTGAGTGCAGCTCTGGAGTATAATACAGGATGTAACTCAGGATCAGTACCGGATAAGTAATGTATGTACACAGTGACTCCAGCAGCAGAATAGTGAGTGCAGCTCTGGAGTATAATACAGGATGTAACTCAGGATCAGTACAAGATAAGTAATGTAATGTATATACACAGTGACTCCACCAGCAGAATAGTGAGTGCAGCTCTGGAGTATAATACAGGATATAACTCAGGATCAGTACAGGAGAAGTAATGTAATGTCTGTACACAGTGACTCCACCAGCAGAATAGTGAGTGCAGCTCTGGAGTATAATACAGGATGTAACTCAGGATCAGTACAGGATAAGTAATGTAATGTATGTACACAGTGACTCCACCAGCAGAATAGTGAGTGCAGCTCTGGAGTATAATACAGGATATAACTCAGGATCAGTACAGGATAAGTAATGTAATGTATGTACACAGTGACTCCACCAGCAGAATAGTGAGTGCAGCTCTGGAGTATAATACAGGATGTAACTCAGGATCAGTACAGGATAAGTAATGTAATGTATGTACACAGTGACTCCACCAGCAGAATAGTGAGTGCAGCTCTGGAGTATAATACAGGATATAACTCAGGATCAGTACAGGATAAGTAATGTAATGTATGTACACAGTGACTCCACCAGCAGAATAGTGAGTGCAGCTCTGGAGTATAATACAGGATATAACTCAGGATCAGTACAGGATAAGTAATGTAATGTATGTACACAGTGACTCCACCAGCAGAATAGTGAGTGCAGCTCTGGAGTATAATACAGGATATAACTCAGGATCAGTACAGGATAAGTAATGTAATGTATGTACACAGTGACTCCACCAGCAGAATAGTGAGTGCAGCTCTGGAGTATAATACAGGATATAACTCAGGATCAGTACAGGATAAGTAATGTAATGTATGTACACAGTGACTCCACCAGCAGAATAGTGAGTGCAGCTCTGGAGTATAATACAGGATGCAACTCAGGATCTGTACAGGATAAGTAATGTAATGTATGTACACAGTGACTCCACCAGCAGAATAGTGAGTGCAGCTCTGGAGTATAATACAGGATATAACTCAGGATCAGCACAGGATAAGTAATGTATGTACACAGTGTCTACACCAGCAGAATAGTGAGTGCAGCTCTGGAGTATAATACAGTATGTAATTCAGGATCAGTACCGGATAAGTAATGTATGTACACAGTGACTCCAGCAGCAGAATAGTGAGTGCAGCTCTGGAGTATAATACAGGATGTAACTCAGGATCAGTACAAGATAAGTAATGTAATGTATATACACAGTGACTCCACCAGCAGAATAGTGAGTGCAGCTCTGGAGTATAATACAGGATATAACTCAGGATCAGTACAGGAGAAGTAATGTAATGTCTGTACACAGTGACTCCACCAGCAGAATAGTGAGTGCAGCTCTGGAGTATAATACAGGATGTAACTCAGGATCAGTACAGGATAAGTAATGTAATGTATGTACACAGTGACTCCACCAGCAGAATAGTGAGTGCAGCTCTGGAGTATAATACAGGATATAACTCAGGATCAGTACAGGATAAGTAATGTAATGTATGTACACAGTGACTCCACCAGCAGAATAGTGAGTGCAGCTCTGGAGTATAATACAGGATGTAACTCAGGATCAGTATAAGATAAGTAATGTAATGTATGTACACAGTGACTCCACCAGCAGAATAGTGAGTGCAGCTCTGGAGTATAATACAGGATGCAACTCAGGATCTGTACAGGATAAGTAATGTATGTACACAGTTACTCCACCAGCAGAATAGTGAGTGCAGCTCTGGAGTATAATACAGGATATAACTCAGGATCAGTGCAGGATAAGTAATGTATGTACACAGTGACTCCACCAGCAGAATAGTGAGTGCAGCTCTGGAGTATAATACAGGATATAACTCAGGATCAGTACAGGATAAGTAATGTAATGTATGTATACAGTGACTCCACCAGCAGAATAGTGAGTGCAGCTCTGGAGTATAATACAGGATGTAACTCAGGATCAGTACAGGAGAAGTAATGTAATGTATGTATACAGTGACTCCACCAGCAGAATAGTGAGTGCAGCTCTGGAGTATAATACAGGATATAACTTAGGATCAGTACAGGATAAGTAATGTAATGCATGTACACAGTGACTGCACCAGCAGAATAGTGAGTGCAGCTCTGGAGTATAATACAGGATGTAACTCAGGATCAGTACAGGATAAGTAATGTAATGTATGTACACAGTGACTCTACCAGCAGAATAGTGAGTGCAGCTCTGGAGTATAATACAGGATGTAACTCAGGATCAGCACAGGATAAGTAATGTAATGTATGTACACAGTGACTCCACCAGCAGAATAGTGAGTGCAGCTCTGGAGTATAATACAGGATCAGTAATGTCATGTGTTTATAAAGTGACTCCACTGTAATGTAGATTGTATATATGGACTGTACATCAGTGTTCATATATCCCCTATAATACAGGAGCTTCTGTTACATTTAGCAGTCGGTCTTCATAGTGACATTAGGGAAGGACATGTTGTCCCGTCACCTCTTTGTATAAGATAGTACTAAAGGGCACAGAGCACAAGGCCTCACCTCCTGGTATCAGCAGTAGTAGACCAGGCACAAAGAAGATGGCACTTGAGACCGCTGTGGACAAAGAGGAAAACCTTGATTGGTCAGTCATGTCGAAAAAGTGTGCACAGACATTACAGTAAAGTGAACCCTGCTGCAAACCTGGTGACGGGCTGACCTGTAGTCCAACACCTACAAACACAAACACTGGAGAGTAAAAATAAAACAAGTTAGCAGGACAGTCATAGAAAGGAAGAGGATGGACATGAAGGGTCAGAAGACTCACCCAAGCCCAGAAGTAGGAGCAGAAAAGACGACAGGACCACCTTCTTATTCTTCTGTACGAGAGGGTGCCGGGTCCAGCTGAAAAAGAAAAGCCGAGGAAGAGAAATAGGTTGTTGCCCCTCCTTTCTAACGGCTTAGACGCTGTGATCACTATGGACTAAATTCTGATGACTAGAGGACTGAATCATGTCCGATCACGATCGATCATCTGTGGGATGTGCTGGAGGAACAGGCCGCACCTCACAGGATCTGCTGCCGACGTCTTGTACCAGAGACCACAGGAGCCTCCACACGTCTTGTAGCGGCCTCCACAGGTCAGAGCTGTGCGGAGACACGAGGGCGGCTACACAATATTAGGCCGGTGGTTGTAACATTACGGCTGACCGGTGGACGATTTGAGGTTATTTTGGCTCTTGACGTGACGGGGCACACGTAGGCACAGACGACATCAATGTGAGAGGTTTATAGTGGTCGTCTCATCCCTCTTGTAAACTGATCGCCGCGTTTGGCTTGGGGTGGCTGTCCGTACATTTTCCCTGCAGTGACCACTACAGGAGGAATGTAGTATTACACGCCATCCACGGATAAGCTGCCAGAGTGAGCGCTGATTTTTCGTTATTGTCTCCCTGCCCAGCTAATAAAGGTGGTTCCATAGGAGCGGTCACATAGAAAGGGGTGGTCTGGGTGAGACCCCTTTAAGGCACGTGATATTTTGCGGTTACAGATAATCCAGCACTCACCTGAAGCATTCGTGTGTGGATAACTGGGTGCTGCTGCTAATAGTACTGAACGAACACTGGGAGCTGCGAGAAGAAAGAGCCGGGAGACCTCTGCAAGGAGAAGAGGGGGGGGGGGGGTCACGGAACGTCATGGTACAAACAGTGCGAAACTTCCCGGAACAGAATGTGAACCAGGAGATGGGACTGTTGCTGGTTTTGGCGTAAAAAAAAAAAAAAAAAAATTGCAAAATCTGCATCAAATCTTCACTGTGTGAACAAGGTTATGAATGAGGGATCCTCCTCTATTAAGTCAGGAAATCCCATTAACCCCTTCCCGCATTCTGACGTGAATATAAGTGATGGCGATTGTGTGGTCACAGAAGCTGTGCCCAAACAATCACCACGGGGACCGGGCTACAACGACCAGGATCGTAAAAAACTCTGATCCCGGCCGTTTAGCCCCTAAAATGCAGCGGTCAATAGCAATAGAAAAGGAGGGGGACAAAATAGGCGGGTAGAGAGGCGTCCGGTATCACTACTCCTATCGTTTCATACCTTTCTACATCTTTAATTGTCACGTGTTCCGTTTCTTCATCATTCTCCAAATTCTGGAGAAAAAAAAAAATAGTTAAAAAGCGTAAAACGTAAAAGAGTGCGAGGAGGAGGAACGGAAAACAAGTTTAGAGCCAGTCACAAATGTCATTGTCGAGAGAAATATTAGACAAAAGGGAACAGTGGTGGGGTTGAACGGCACCCCCCAGGTTTGAGGTAACTTTTAGGGTTGTGTAAAGGACATCACGGAGGGCGACGTATGAGGACGTTTTCCCCCTCTCACCCCGACTTCACACGAGTGGAATAAAACCCACCTTGTACTTGTGCCGATTCTGCGGAGTCTCATTGTCCCCACCAAAATGTAGAGCCCCAAATCTGGGTCCCGTATCTTCAATGGACATCTCAAAAGCATCGTCAATGGTGAAGTTACCCATCAAGTCCGTGGAGTCCCGGGGCTCGAGCTGTGAGGTGTAGATTAATATCAGTCATAGGTAACAGCCGATCCCTGCAGGAAATATGTGCGGCACGGGCTTAACCCCTTAAGGTCTGAGGCATTTTTGGATTTTTCATTTTAGTTTTTCGCTTCCCGCCTTCCAAGAGCCATTACTTTTTTATTTTTCCGTCAGTGGAGCGGCGTGAGGGATTTTTTGCGGGACGATCGGTGGTTTTTATCGGTGCCATTTTTTGGTACATACGATTTTTTTGATCACTTTTATTACATTTTTAAGTTAAGTTCACCGTGCGCGTTAAATAACGCTGTATTGTAATAGCTCAGACGTTTACGGACGCGGCGATACCAGTTTTGTTTACTTTTTTAAATTTTTTTACTACTAAAAACGTTATTTCCCTTTCCTTATCTTATTAGCCCCCCTGGGGGACTTGAACCAGCGATCGTTAGATACTAATGTATTGCAGTGCACCTGGGGGCCCTCATTAGTCCCCCTGGCTGCCATAACAACCATCATCACCCCCCGATCTCACTGCGGGGGAGGGGGACGAGCCGTCAGAGGGCGCCCCACCCCCCCTTTTCAACGCCTCAGATGTTGTGGTCGCGATTGACCGCAGCATTTGAGATGTTAAACAGCCAGAATCAGCTGCTAGTCCCGGGTGTCAGCTGTAATACACAGCTGACACCCGCACTGCATGGAGCCCGCTCAGCCCGCTCCATACTTCTCGCCCTGTACCGGGACGTCTTGATGCGTGAAGGGGTTAAGCTCGCTGCCTGAGCGATTGGGCAGCTGATTGTGGGGTGATTGGCAGTCAGAGGCTGCCATGACCCTGGAGATAACAGCCGGCGGCGGTCTAGGTCTCCTCGTTACTCACGTTTACAGCGTCCAATGAGAATAGACAATGTAATGTCGCGCTGATCGTGTGATCGCCGGGATCGCCGCTGACAATAGTCACTATAAGGGGAAGTCCACATGTAGCGGAAACGCTGCCCAAACGGATTTCATTGGAGAAAATGTGAAAAAAAAATCCTCGGAGAAACCGTTTAGAATTTGACCTGCGGCCGTTTTT
Organism: Rhinoderma darwinii; assembly: GCF_050947455.1. Lineage (NCBI taxonomy): Eukaryota > Metazoa > Chordata > Amphibia > Anura > Rhinodermatidae > Rhinoderma > Rhinoderma darwinii. The sequence continues at coordinate 99,884,957 of NC_134697.1, read as the reverse complement.
TTCTGGCTCCGGGTGCGTCGGCCGTTCTCATCACAAATCACCTCAGCGGGACCTGAAAGGGACGTCTCCCATTTGTGGCGATTCAAAAAAAAAAGTTGTAATATAGAGATTCACCAGACGTCCCCTCCCCCGGTCACGTGACCTTGTCCTAAACACTGGAGGAGGGGGAGGGGGTCTACAGGACAATTCGCTACGATGGAGCAGCATTTACAGCCCCCGCTCCAATGGCCAGGATCGGAGATCACTCCCATCCCAGCCGTTTAACCCCTCACGTGAGGACAGGGAGTTGATGGGTTGCTATGGTGACCGGGGGTCTAACAATCAGCCCCCGGCCCCGACACCCTATTTCTTCCGGTAAAACAATGGACACCCTGACGGAAACCCGACGCCGTACGTTAAAGTCAATGGGTTCCCCGGGCGCGGTTTAGTGTCCGCGGCTCCGACACTTCCGTTTTTTCCGGGACGGGACAGAGAAACGGAAAAACTAGTCGCAAATGTGAACGAACACCGCGCACCGACACACAAAGCATCGCGGGACGTTACACGAGCTCACAAGGTTACAGATTCATCGCCTATAGCGGGACGAAAACAACGGCTAAAAAGTAACCAAAAAAAAAAGTTTTGGAAATATAAAAATATATAAAAGAAAAAGTCGCCATTTTTGTGGGGAAACAAAAGTATATAAAAAAAAGTGACATTTGTTGTGGCCACAGCCGTAACGACCCACGCGATAAAACGAACAAGACGTTTATCCCGTGCGGTAAAAAAACACCTATGTGTATTATATGGGGAACATACAGACGCCTTACTGACCCCCTCCCCCACCAAGAGTGATATACGAGCTCCTCACCCACCTGTACGGTTGTCACCCTCCAGCCTCCTACATATAGACCACACGACGAGTCTGAACTGCGCCCACTAGTAGCTGCGTTAGTTAAAGTCTACATTACAAGCCTGCGCTCCGCCCCTCCGGGTCACGTGACTGTTGCTCCTCCCCTTCCTTTCCAACGGTTGCCGCCCACAGTCACACGGTTTTGGTGACGCGCTGTACTATAACGCGCATGCGCAGGGCCCTGTACAGTTCTGAGCGCCGGGCTGGAGTTCATAACTGTTTCTAATCGTCCTCCGTGTCATAGAAACGCCTGACATGACGTAGGCGCGCCTCTGTTTACATTTCTTCAGCTTTACAAAATGGCGCCCAGCGCGCATGCTCCGTGAGCGCCGAAAAAGCGAGGAAGCTTTGCGCATGCGTATACTTTCTTTATGGACGCTCGGACGTCATAACCCGGTGAAGATGGCGGCCGAGGCAGTGGATCTCGGTGAGGGAATAAGAAAACGCATAACGACGCCTAGCAACGCCGTACTGTCCGACTTTCGGGATGGCACCAAGGTAAATTGTGTTTTGCTTGACATCCTGCTGCAAACGCAGATTGGTATGGCTGACGTGACGTCACACCTGACTTGAGGTGATGAGCTCATGCTAGGTTTTGTTGTCATTGAGTTGTTTCTTAGATATATTACGTGGAAACCGCAACTGCACGGCCATGATCCCACCGCAATATTCACTGCCCCTTTAGTGCCCACTTTGTGCCCGTTTACTATTGCCCCTTCTGTTCATGGCAGCTTTGATGCCCGTTTGACATTGATTGCCCCTTTTAGGGCCTTTCTACTCTGTGCCCACTTTATGCCCATTGCCATTTACTGCCCCTATAGCTCCGTTTAACAAGGAGACCCGGGATTCTGTGCCCGTGTATTGCCCTGGCTCTGCCCGGTGCCCCCATGTAATGACCCGCAGGTCACAATGACGTCATTGTACTGTGTTCTGGGGATCAGTAGCGCCACCTGCTGGAGCTGCGCACAAGTGTGAGATTTCCTATATTAGACGACCGTTTCTCGTTTTACTCTCTCACTTTACGGCCCAGGTTGGGAATCGCTGATGTAATATATGGCCAGAGAGCAATCCCCACCCCCGGCTGATAAAGGGGGGACCCCGTCCAATGGCTGCTCTTCCTGACCTTGTTCACGGCGCCTGTGCTCTGTCCTGGAGAGGAGCGCGTAGTCCGGAAACCCGACAGCTCATCACGGTGGAAATGGCGCCTATAAGGTTCCCCGCGCTCTCAGCCGTCACGCTCGTGCAGCTTTATAGCGGTTTTTCAGTTTGCACCGTATCAGCACCAACACAGATAGACAATGGTCACATGACGGGTGCAGGAAACGGAGACAATAAGGCCGGGTTCACACGACCTATTATCAGGCGTAAACGAGGCGTATTATGCCTCGTTATACGCCTGAAAATACGGCTACAATACGTCGGCAAACATCTGCCCATTCATTAGAATGGGTTTACCGACGTACTGTGCAGACGACCTGTCATTTACACGTAAAAATACAGCCTCGTCAAAAGAAGTGCAGGACACTTATATACATTATATACAGGACACTTATATACATTATATGCGGGACACTTATATACATTATATGCGGGACACTTCTATACATTATATGCGGGACACTTCTATACATTATATGCGGGACACTTATATACATTATATGCGGGACACTTATATACATTATATGCGGGACACTTATATACATTATATGCGGGACACTTATATACATTATATGCGGGACACTTCTATACATTATATGCGGGACACTTATATACATGATATGCGGGACACTTCTATACATTATATGCGGGACACTTATATACATTATATGCAGAACACTTATATACATTATATGCGGGACACTTATATACATTATATGCGGGACACTTATATACATTATATGCGGGACACTTATATACATTATATGCGGGACACTTATATACATTATATGCGGGACACTTATATACATTATATGCGGGACACTTATATACATTATATGCGGGACACTTATATACATTATATGCGGGACACTTATATACATTATATGCAGGACACTTATATACATTATATGCGGGACACTTCTATACATTATATGCGGGACACTTATATACATTATATGCGGGACACTTATATACATTATATGCAGGACACTTATATACATTATATGCGGGACACTTATATACATTATATGCGGGACACTTATATACATTATATGCGGGACACTTATATACATTATATGCGGGACACTTATATACATTATATGCGGGACACTTCTATACATTATATGCGGGACACTTATATACATTATATGCGGGACACTTATATACATTATATGCGGGACACTTATATACATTATATGCGGGACACTTATATACATTATATACGGGACACTTATATACATTATATGCGGGACACTTATATACATTATATGCGGGACACTTATATACATTATATGCGGGACACTTATATACATTATATGCAGGACACTTATATACATTATATGCAGGACACTTATATACATTATATGCGGGACACTTATATACATTATATGCGGGACGCTTATATACATTATATGCAGGACACTTATATACATTATATGCGGGACACTTATATACATTATATGCGGGACACTTATATACATTATATGCGGGACACTTATATACATTATATGCGGGACACTTATATACATTATATGCGGGACACTTCTATACATTATATGCGGGACACTTATATACATTATATGCGGGACACTTCTATACATTATATGCGGGACACTTATATACATTATATGCGGGACACTTATATACATTATATGCGGGACACTTATATACATGATATGCAGGACGCTTATATACATTATATGCGGGACACTTATATACATGATATGCGGGGCACTTATATACATTATATGCAGGACACTTATATACATTATATGCCGGACACTTATATACATTATATGCGGGACACTTATATACATTATATGCGGGACACTTATATACATTATATGCGGGACACTTATACACATTATATGCGGGACACTTCTATACATTATATGCCGGACACTTATATACATTATATGCGGGACACTTATATACATTATATGCGGGACACTTATATACATTATATGCGGGACACTTCTATACATTATATGCGGGACACTTATATACATTATATGCGGGACACTTATATACATTATATGCAGGACACTTCTATACATTATATGCGGGACACTTATATACATTATATGCGGGACACTTATATACATTATATGCGGGACACTTATATACATTATATGCGGGACACTTATATACATTATATGCGGGACACTTATATACATTATATGCGGGACACTTATATACATTATATGCGGGACACTTATATACATTATATGCGGGACACTTATATACATTATATGCGGGACACTTATATACATTATATGCGGGACACTTATATACATTATATGCGGGACACTTATATACATTATATGCGGGACACTTATATACATTATATGCAGGACACTTATATACATTATATGCGGGACACTTATATACATTATATGCGGGACACTTATATACATTATATGCGGGACACTTATATACATTATATGCGGGACACTTATATACATTATATGCGGGACACTTATATACATTATATGCGGGACACTTATATACATTATATGCGGAACACTTATATACATTATATGCGGGACACTTATATACATTATATGCGGGACACTTATATACATTATATGCGGGACACTTATATACATGATATGCGGGACACTTATATACATTATATGCGGGACACTTCTATACATTATATGCGGGACACTTATATACATTATATGCGGGACACTTATATACATTATATGCGGGACACTTATATACATTACATGCGGGACACTTATATACATTATATGCGGGACACTTATATACATTATATGCGGGACACTTCTATACATTATATGCAGGACACTTATATACATTATATGCGGGACACTTATATACATTATATGCAGGACACTTATATACATTATATGCGTTATATACATTATATGCGGGACACTTCTATACATTATATGCAGGACACTTATATACATTATATGCGGGACACTTATATACATTATATGCGGGACACTTATATACATTATATGCGGGACACTTATATACATTATATGCGGGACACTTATATACATTATATGCAGGACACTTATATACATTATATGCAGGACACTTATATACATTATATGCAGGACACTTATATACATTATATGCAGGACACTTCTATACATTATATGCGGGACACTTATATACATTATATGCGGGACACTTATATACATTATATGCGGGACACTTATATACATTATATGCAGGACACTTATATACATTATATGCGGGACACTTATATACATTATATGCGGGACACTTATATACATTATATGCGGGACACTTATATACATTATATGCAGGACACTTATATACATTATATGCGGGACACTTATATACATTATATGCGGGACACTTATATACATTATATGCGGGACACTTATATACATTATATGCGGGACACTTATATACATTATATGCGGGACACTTATATACATTATATGCGGGACACTTATATACATTATATGCGGAACACTTATATACATTATATGCGGGACACTTATATACATTATATGCGGGACACTTATATACATTATATGCGGGACACTTATATACATGATATGCGGGACACTTATATACATTATATGCGGGACACTTCTATACATTATATGCGGGACACTTATATACATTATATGCGGGACACTTATATACATTATATGCGGGACACTTATATACATTACATGCGGGACACTTATATACATTATATGCGGGACACTTATATACATTATATGCGGGACACTTCTATACATTATATGCAGGACACTTATATACATTATATGCGGGACACTTATATACATTATATGCAGGACACTTATATACATTATATGCGTTATATACATTATATGCGGGACACTTCTATACATTATATGCAGGACACTTATATACATTATATGCGGGACACTTATATACATTATATGCGGGACACTTATATACATTATATGCGGGACACTTATATACATTATATGCGGGACACTTATATACATTATATGCAGGACACTTATATACATTATATGCGGGACACTTATACACATTATATGCGGGACACTTATATACATTATATGCGGGACACTTCTATACATTATATGCGGGACACTTCTATACATTATATGCGGGACACTTATATACATTATATGCAGGACACTTCTATACATTATATGCGGGACACTTATATACATTATATGCGGGACACTTATATACATTACATGCGGGACACTTATATACAGGACAATTCTATACATTATATGCGGGACACTTATATACATTATATGCGGGACACTTATATACATTATATGCGGGACACTTCTATACATTATATGCGGGACACTTATATACATTATATGCAGGACACTTATATACATTATATGCGGGACACTTATATACATTATATGCGGGACACTTCTATACATTATATGCGGGACACTTCTATACATTATATGCGGGACACTTATATACATTATATGCAGGACACTTCTATACATTATATGCGGGACACTTATATACATTATATGCGGGACACTTATATACATTACATGCGGGACACTTATATACATTATATGTGGGACACTTATATACATTATATGCGGGACACTTATATACATTATATGCGGGACACTTATATACATTATATGCGGGACACTTATATACATTATATGCGGGACACTTATATACATTACATGCCGGACACTTATATACATTATATGCGGGACACTTATATACATTATATGCGGGACACTTATATACATTATATGCGGGACACTTATATACATTATATGCGGGACACTTATATACATTATATGCGGGACACTTATATACATTATATGCAGGACACTTATATACATTACATGCGGGACACTTATATACATTATATGCGGGACACTTATATACATTATATGTGGGACACTTATATACATTATATGCGGGACACTTATATACATTATATGTGGGACACTTATATACATTACATGTGGGACACTTATATACATTATATGCGGGACACTTATATACATTATATGCGGGACACTTATATACATTATATGCGGGACACTTATATACATTATATGCGGGACACTTATATACATTATATGCGGGACACTTATATACATTATATGCGGACACTTATATACATTATATGCGGGACACTTATATACATTATATGCGGGACACTTCTATACATTATATGCGGGACACTTCTATACATTATATGCGGGACACTTCTATACATTATATGCGGGGCACTTCTATACATTATATGCGGGGCACTTATATACATTATATGCGGGACACTTCTATACGTTATATGCGGGACACTTCTATACGTTATATGCGGGACACTTCTATACGTTATATGCGGGACACTTCTATACGTTATATGCGGGACACTTATATACGTTATATGCGGGACACTTATATACATTATATGCGGGACACTTATATACATTATATGCGGGACACTTATATACATTATATGCGGGACACTTATATACATTATATGCGGGACACTTATATACATTACATGCGGGACACTTATATACATTATATGCGGGACACTTATATACATGATATGCGGGACACTTATATACATGATATGCGGGACACTTATATACATTATATGCGGGACACTTATATACATTATACGCGGGACACTTATATACATTATATGCGGGACACTTATATACACTTATATACGGGACACTTATATACATTATATGCGGGACACTTATATACATTATATGCAGGACACTTATATACATTATATGCAGGACACTTATAGACATTATATGCGGGGCACTTATATACACTTATATACAGGACACTTATATACATTATATGCGGGACACTTATATACACTTATATACAGGACACTTATATACATTATATGCAGGACACTTATATACATTATATGCAGGACACTTATATACATTATATGCGGGACACTTATATACATTATATGCGGGACACTTATATACATTATATGCGGGACACTTATATACATTATATGCGGGACACTTATATACATTATATGCAGGACACTTATATACATTATATGCGGGGCACTTATATACACTTATATACAGGACACTTATATACATTATATGCGGGGCACTTATATACACTTATATACAGGACACTTATATACATTATATGCGGGACACTTATATACACTTATATACGGGACACTTATATACATTATATGCGGGACACTTATATACATTATATGCAGGACACTTATATACATTATATGCAGGACACTTATATACATTATATGCAGGACACTTATATACATTATATGCGGGGCACTTATATACAGGACACTTATATACATTATATGCGGGACACTTATATACATTATATGCAGGACACTTATATACATTATATGCAGGACACTTCTATACATTATATGCAGGACACTTATATACATTATATGCAGAACACTTATATACATTATATGCGGGACACTTATATACATTATATGCGGGACACTTATATACATTATATGCGGGACACTTATATACATTATATGCGGGGCACTTATATACAGGACACTTATATACATTATATGCGGGACACTTATATACATTATATGCAGGACACTTATATACATTATATGCAGGACACTTATATACATTATATGCGGGACACTTATATACATTATATGCAGGACACTTATATACATTATATGCAGGACACTTATATACATTATATGCGGGGCACTTATATACAGGACACTTATATACATTATATGCGGGACACTTATATACATTATATGCAGGACACTTATATACATTATATGCAGGACACTTATATACATTATATGCAGAACACTTATATACATTATATGCGGGACACTTATATACATTATATGCGGGACACTTATATACATTATATGCGGGACACTTATATACATTATATGCAGGACACTTCTATACATTATATGCAGGACACTTCTATACATTATATGCAGAACACTTATATACATTATATGCGGGACACTTATATACATTATATGCGGGACACTTATATACATTATATGCGGGACACTTATATACATTATATGCGGGACACTTATATACATTATATGCGGGGCACTTATATACAGGACACTTATATACATTATATGCGGGACACTTATATACATTATATGCAGGACACTTATATACATTATATGCAGGACACTTATATACATTATATGCGGGACACTTATATACATTATATGCAGGACACTTATATACATTATATGCAGGACACTTATATACATTATATGCGGGGCACTTATATACAGGACACTTATATACATTATATGCGGGACACTTATATACATTATATGCAGGACACTTATATACATTATATGCAGGACACTTCTATACATTATATGCAGGACACTTATATACATTATATGCAGGACACTTATATACATTATATGCAGGACACTTATATACATTATATGCGGGGCACTTATATACAGGACACTTATATACATTATATGCGGGACACTTATATACATTATATGCAGGACACTTATATACATTATATGCAGGACACTTCTATACATTATATGCAGGACACTTATATACATTATATGCAGAACACTTATATACATTATATGCGGGACACTTATATACATTATATGCGGGACACTTATATACATTATATGCGGGGCACTTATATACAGGACACTTATATACATTATATGCGGGACACTTATATACATTATATGCGGGACACTTATATACATTATATGCGGGACACTTATATACATTATATGCGGGACACTTATATACATTATATGCAGGACACTTATATACATTATATGCGGGACACTTATATACATTATATGCGGGACACTTATATACATTATATGCGGGACACTTATATACATTATATGCGGGACACTTCTATACATTATATGCGGGACACTTCTATACATTATATGCAGGACACTTATATACATTATATGCGGGACACTTATATACATTATATGCGGGACACTTATATACATTATATGCAGGACACTTATATACATTATATGCGGGACACTTATATACATTATATGCGGGACACTTATATACATTATATGCGGGACACTTATATACATTATATGCGGGACACTTATATACATTATATGCGGGACACTTATATACATTATATGCGGGACACTTATATACATTATATGCGGAACACTTATATACATTATATGCGGGACACTTATATACATTATATGCGGGACACTTATATACATTATATGCGGGACACTTATATACATTATATGCGGGACACTTATATACATTATATGCGGGACACTTATATACATTATATGCGGGACACTTATATACATTATATGCGGGGCACTTATATACAGGACACTTATATACATTATATGCGGGACACTTATATACATTATATGCGGGACACTTATATACATTATATGCGGGACACTTATATACATTATATGCGGGACACTTATATACATTATATGCGGGACACTTATATACATTATATGCGGGACACTTATATACATTATATGCGGGACACTTATATACATTATATGCGGGGCACTTATATACAGGACACTTATATACATTATATGCGGGACACTTCTATACATTATATGCGGGACACTTCTATACATTATATGCGGGACACTTCTATACATTATATGCGGGACACTTCTATATATTATATGCGGGACACTTATATACATTATATGCGGGACACTTATATACATTATATGCGGGACACTTATATACATTATATGCGGGGCACTTATATACATTATATGCGGGACACTTCTATACATTATATGCGGGACACTTCTATACATTATATGCGGGACACTTCTATACATTATATGCGGGACACTTCTATACATTATATGCGGGACACTTCTATACATTATATGCGGGACACTTCTATACATTATATGCGGGACACTTCTATACATTATATGCGGGACACTTCTATACATTATATGCGGGACACTTCTATACATTATATGCGGGACACTTCTATACATTATATGCGGGACACTTCTATACATTATATGCGGGACACTTCTATACATTATATGCGGGACACTTCTATACATTATATGCGGGACACTTCTATACATTATATGCGGGACACTTCTATACATTATATGCGGGACACTTCTATACATTATATGCGGGACACTTCTATACATTATATGCGGGACACTTCTATACATTATATGCGGGACACTTCTATACATTATATGCGGGACACTTCTATACATTATATGCGGGACACTTCTATACATTATATGCGGGACACTTCTATACATTATATGCGGGACACTTATATACCTTATATGCGGGACACTTATATACATTACATGCGGGACACTTATATACATTATATGCGGGACACTTATATACATTATATGCGGGACACTTCTATACATTATATGCGGGACACTTCTATACATTATATGCGGGACACTTCTATACATTATATGCGGGACACTTCTATACATTATATGCGGGACACTTCTATACATTATATGCGGGACACTTCTATACATTATATGCGGGACACTTATATACGGGACACTTATATACATTATATGCGGGACACTTATATACATTATATGCGGGACACTTATATACATTATATGCGGGACACTTATATACATTATATGCGGGGCACTTATATACATTATATGCGGGGCACTTATATACAGGACACTTATATACATTATATGCGGGACACTTATATACATTATATGCAGGACACTTATATACATTATATGCAGGACACTTATATACATTATATGCAGGACACTTATATACATTATATGCAGGACACTTATATACATTATATGCGGGGCACTTATATACAGGACACTTATATACATTATATGCGGGACACTTATATACATTATATGCAGGACACTTATATACATTATATGCAGGACACTTATATACATTATATGCAGGACACTTATATACATTATATGCAGGACACTTATATACATTATATGCAGGACACTTATATACATTATATGCAGGACACTTATATACATTATATGCGGGACACTTATATACACTTATATACAGGACACTTATATACATTATATGCGGGACACTTATATACATTATATGCAGGACACTTATATACATTATATGCAGGACACTTATATACATTATATGCAGGACACTTATATACATTATATGCGGGGCACTTATATACAGGACACTTATATACATTATATGCGGGACACTTATATACATTATATGCAGGACACTTATATACATTATATGCAGGACACTTCTATACATTATATGCAGGACACTTATATACATTATATGCAGAACACTTATATACATTATATGCGGGACACTTATATACATTATATGCGGGACACTTATATACATTATATGCGGGACACTTATATACATTATATGCGGGGCACTTATATACAGGACACTTATATACATTATATGCGGGACACTTATATACATTATATGCAGGACACTTATATACATTATATGCAGGACACTTATATACATTATATGCGGGACACTTATATACATTATATGCAGGACACTTATATACATTATATGCAGGACACTTATATACATTATATGCGGGGCACTTATATACAGGACACTTATATACATTATATGCGGGACACTTATATACATTATATGCAGGACACTTATATACATTATATGCAGGACACTTCTATACATTATATGCAGGACACTTCTATACATTATATGCGGGACACTTATATACATTATATGCGGGACACTTATATACATTATATGCGGGACACTTATATACATTATATGCGGGGCACTTATATACAGGACACTTATATACATTATATGCGGGACACTTATATACATTATATGCGGGACACTTATATACATTATATGCGGGACACTTATATACATTATATGCGGGACACTTATATACATTATATGCGGGACACTTCTATACATTATATGCGGGACACTTCTATACATTATATGCGGGACACTTATATACATTATATGCGGGACACTTATATACATTATATGCGGGACACTTATATACATTATATGCGGGACACTTATATACATTATATGCGGGACACTTATATACATTATATGCGGGACACTTATATACATTATATGCGGGACACTTATATACATTATATGCGGGACACTTATATACATTATATGCGGGACACTTATATACATTATATGCGGGACACTTATATACATTATATGCGGGACACTTATATACATTATATGCGGGACACTTATATACATTATATGCGGGACACTTATATACATTATATGCGGGACACTTATATACATTATATGCGGGACACTTCTATACATTATATGCGGGACACTTCTATACATTATATGCGGGACACTTCTATACATTATATGCGGGACACTTCTATACATTATATGCGGGACACTTCTATACATTATATGCGGGACACTTCTATATATTATATGCGGGACACTTCTATACATTATATGCGGGACACTTATATACATTATATGCGGGACACTTATATACATTATATGCGGGGCACTTATATACATTATATGCGGGACACTTCTATACATTATATGCGGGACACTTCTATACATTATATGCGGGACACTTCTATACATTATATGCGGGACACTTCTATACATTATATGCGGGACACTTCTATACATTATATGCGGGACACTTCTATACATTATATGCGGGACACTTCTATACATTATATGCGGGACACTTCTATACATTATATGCGGGACACTTCTATACATTATATGCGGGACACTTCTATACATTATATGCGGGACACTTCTATACATTATATGCGGGACACTTCTATACATTATATGCGGGACACTTCTATACATTATATGCGGGACACTTCTATACATTATATGCGGGACACTTCTATACATTATATGCGGGACACTTCTATACATTATATGCGGGACACTTCTATACATTATATGCGGGACACTTCTATACATTATATGCGGGACACTTCTATACATTATATGCGGGACACTTATATACATTATATGCGGGACACTTATATACATTATATGCGGGACACTTATATACATTATATGCGGGACACTTATATACATTATATGCGGGACACTTATATACATTATATGCGGGACACTTATATACATTATATGCGGGACACTTATATACATTATATACGGGACACTTATATACATTATATGCGGGACACTTATATACATTATATGCGGGACACTTATATACATTATATGCGGGACACTTATATACATTATATGCGGGGCACTTATATACATTATATGCGGGACACTTATATACATTATATGCGGGACACTTATATACATTATATGCGGGGCACTTATATACATTATATGCGGGGCACTTCTTTCAGACTTAATTTGAGCCGTTCTTCATTGAACTCGATGAAGCACAGCTCAAAATTTACGGCTGTCAGAGAGGCCTCGGAAAATGCGAGGAGGAGCAATTACGTCTGAAACGAGGCAGCTGTTTTCTCCTGAAAACAGTCTGTCTTTTCAGATGTAAATGCCTGCTATCGTGTGCACATACCCTTAAAGCTCCCCCTCCAGCCATGACATGGTCCTCGGATCCCTGTGCCTGGTCCCTGCATGGGCAGTTTGTGTGGCAGCCGGATGGATTAGGCTTGGGCTACATGGCGACTTTGACACCGGGCGCGTGGGCAAAGATGGCTGTGCCGCCCGGCATCGCAGGCAACAAAAGTCAATGTGGCTGCGACCTGACAGTCCCAAGAAATCCTAACTTGCTGCATTGCTTTGGGATGTTGCGTTGCGGCACCTGCAGGTCAGTACCGGCGATGCAGTCAGGGCGACACCGCCATCTTTGTGCCGAAGTCGCCGCATAGCCCCAGCCGTACCGTGTGGGGGGTGTTTTTTGTCAGCTGCGCGGCCCTAGTGTATCCCCTGAAGGCAGTCCTGATGTGACCCGGTTCTTGTTGGGACTGGACAGTCACTACTACAGTCGACGGCTGCTGGTGCCCGGACCAACTCTACAGCCGATCCACGAGACTTGGCATTCTGCCTTTACACTGGGCTCGGCCCTCTCTCTCTCCATCGTCGTAAGCGAAGACGCGTGCAGCACTGACAGCAGCGAATACCCAGAGTAACCGCCGTGTACAGCACTGACAGCAGCGAATATCCAGAGTTAACCGGCTTGTGCAGCAGTAGACGGGCTGGGCGTGACTCGGTGCTGGTCTCCGGCGCCATGATGACTGTAGAACATCCCACATTTGCTGGAGGGTGCGTGATGGGGGATCTATAGAGCGAACAAGACGATCGAGGTCCCACAGATGATCAATTGGGTTGAAGTCTGGTGAATTAGGGGTCGGGGATGTACTTGGAGGTCTTGGTCATTCTCTTCCAGCCACTGTTGGACATTTCTAGCCGTGTGACGAGTTCCATTGTCTCGCTGGAAGATTCCACCTGCCCCAGAGAAGACAATCAGCATGTAGGGGGAAGCGTGACTCATCGGAGAAGACAACCCTTTACCAATCATCGGGGGTCCAATACTGCCATGCACATTGAAGCCTTTTTTTCCGCTGTCCCTTTGTTACATAGGAGCAGTGACCATCCGTCGGTTTCGGAGCCCCATACGCAGTAGGTTCGCGGAACTGTTGTATTAGACCCCCGTCTGTTCGCCCCCTGGTTGATTTTTACGGTGAGCTGCTCCACTGTAGCGTGTCGATCGGCCCTCGCGCACCTTCTCAGCCGACGTTCGTATCAATGGCGCCATTTGTCCACTCACGATACACTGTCACCACAGCAGCACGCAAACCGTTCACAAACTGCAGTGTGAGACATACCGCCGCCCTGGCCCGAAATCCGATAATCACCCCTTATTACAACTCTGATCGCCTTTTACCCATATCAACAACGAGTGATATGTGATCAGACAGCCGACCGCACCCCTTATATACCCACCAGCCCCCCCACACATCACTGCATGCCGCTGACGTGGAAAGTAGGAGGCGCAAATAATAATGGAACTCCACTGTGTATATTTACCCCTTAACGACAAGTGACTGATATATCTGTTGCTCTGATCGGGTGGGTACTGCCAGTGTACCCGATCAGCGGCAGGAGCATGGCTGTTATACACCGCCTGGCTCCTGCCGGAATCAAAGCGCGCTCCAATTCCGGAAGTTTAACCCATTAGATGCCTCTGTCAATAGCAACATCTAATGTGTTTGACAGAGGGAGGGAGCTCCCTCTGTCACCCCTTCAGCGCCCCCGCAAAGAAATCATGGGGCGCCGTTGAGTTTCCATGGCAGCCGGGGGCCTAACAAAGCACCTGCCTATTAGGCCATGTCAGAGGCGCGTCCCAATAGATTGCCTGTCCGTTTTAGACTATACTAAGTATACCAAAGCATTCTATGAGCGGTCAGCAGATCACATGGTGAAGTCATCGAGTGGGACGAAAAAAAAAGTAAAACTGTTACATAAAGTTTATGAAAAAAAAACACTTTTTCCCAAAAAGGGGTTTTATTTAGTAAAAGTGTAAAAAACAAAAAACTCATACCCATATATGGTATCCCCGAGATCGGAACGACTCAAACAATAAAGTGAACACATTAATTAAACCACCGGGTAACCGGTGTCCAAAAAAAACACCAAAAAGAACGGCAAAATTATTATTTTTTTTCCCATTCCCAGCATAAAAAAATAAATAAAAGTTAATCAATAAGTCCCATGTTTCCCCTGAATACGACCAATGAAAACGACACCTCGTCCCGCAAAAATCACGCCCACAAACGGCCATCGATGGAAAAATAAAAAAAAGTTACGGCTATTGGAATGCAACAGTGGAAAAAACAAAAAATAATCCTCTCATTCACGCGCAGACAGGCCTGGTCATGAAGGGGTTAATGATACATCTATGTTTAACCCCTTCCCTCCACAGAAATTTTTTGGTTTTGCCTTCTCATATTCTAAAAGCCATAACTTTTTTTTTTTTTTTATATCAGTCGATGGAGCGGTGCGAGGACTTGTAGTTTTTATTAATAAAATTTTTGGGTACATACGACTTTTTAATCACTAATCTGGGGGGGGGGGGGTGACAAAAATACCGCGATCCTGGACCTTTTATTACGGCGTTCATCATGCGGGATAAATAACGTTATATTGTAATGGGACCGTCACGGAAGCCGACATACAAATTGTTACTTTTAATCATTTTTGAAAATTACTTTAGGGAAAAAGGCTGTTTTGTTTTTTTTTACTTTTATTTTTTGTGGACTATTAGTAAAAACTTTAACAAATTTTTCCTTTTTATTACAATTTTTGTTTTTTGCTATTTTTTTACATTTCCACCAGGGGACTTAATCAAGCATTCGTTGGTACAATACTTGCGATGCTTCCGACCCCTGGATCTGGGTAACTGGTGGTCATATGCCCTGTCTTTGTGTTTCCCGCAGGCCACGTTCCACTATCGTACCTTACTGTGTGACGAGGAGCGCACGCTGCTCGACGACAGTTCTACCAGAGAGAAGCCCATGGAATTGATTATTGGGAAGAAGTTTAAGCTGCCGGTGTGGGAGAGCATCATCCGGAGCATGAAAGAAGGCGAGGTGGCAGAGTTCCTGTGCGACACTCCGGTATGTGTATACCTTCTACAGGGGGGACCCCTGTAGATAGCGACGCACACTGCCCCCCTTGTAGATAGCGACACATACACACCGTCCCCCTGTAGATAGCGACGCACACGCACACTGCCCCCTTGTAGATAACGACACACACACATACACACTGTCCCCCTTTAGATAGCCACACATACGCTGCCCCACCCTGTAGATAGCGACACACACAGTGCCCCCCTTTAGGTAGCGACACACACACACTGCCCCCCTGTGGATAGCGACACACGCACACACTGCCCCCCTGTGGATGGCGACACACGCACACACTGCCCCCCTGTGGATGGCGACACACGCACACACTGCCCCCCTGTGGATGGCGACACACGCACACACTGCCCCCCTGTGGATGGCGACACACGCACACACTGCCCCCCTGTGGATGGCGACACACGCACACACTGCCCCCCTGTGGATGGCGACACACGCACACACTGCCCCCCTGTGGATGGCGACACACGCACACACTGCCCCCCTGTGGATGGCGACACACGCACACACTGCCCCCCTGTGGATGGCGACACACGCACACACTGCCCCCCTGTGGATGGCGACACACGCACACACTGCCCCCCTGTGGATGGCGACACACGCACACACTGCCCCCCTGTGGATGGCGACACACGCACACACTGCCCCCCTGTGGATGGCGACACACGCACACACTGCCCCCCTGTGGATGGCGACACACGCACACACTGCCCCCCTGTGGATGGCGACACACGCACACACTGCCCCCCTGTGGATGGCGACACACGCACACACTGCCCCCCTGTGGATGGCGACACACGCACACACTGCCCCCCTGTGGATGGCGACACACGCACACACTGCCCCCCTGTGGATGGCGACACACGCACACACTGCCCCCCTGTGGATGGCGACACACGCACACACTGCCCCCCTGTGGATGGCGACACGCACACATACACACTGTCCCCCTTTAGATAGCCACACATACGCTGCCCCACCCTGTAGATAGCGACACACACAGTGCCCCCCTGTGGATGGCGACACACACAGTGCCCCCCTGTGGATGGCGACACACACACACTGCCCCCCTGTGGATGGCGACACACGCACACACTGCCCCCCTGTGGATGGCGACACACGCACACACTGCCCCCCTGTGGATGGCGACACACGCACACACTGCCCCCCTGTGGATGGCGACACGCACACACTGCCCCCCTGTGGATGGCGACACGCACACACTGCCCCCTTGTGGATGGCTACACGCACACACTGCCCCCCTGTAGTCTCCAGTAATGCTGGTCTGGTCTCTTCTGACTTGCTGCTGCAGTGGAATGACGTCATCGCTCCGCCCGCTTCACAAGAAATGGCGGGGGACAGAAACTGTCCGTTGTATCTTCGTTCTAAGGATGCGGATAAAATTGTGTCCAATTGTATGTGAGGGGATGACCAGGCCTGGATCGCCAATAATAATCCCCCCCTGTGTGCACCCCGGCTAACGTATCATCCTGTATATACTGGTGATGTTATAGTGATATAAAAGACTGACTTCTCCCAAACACTTTTCCAGCATGTCATTGAGTATCCTCAAGTTTCGCGCAGTTTGCGCAGGATTGCGGCAGGAGAAGACCCTCGTGACGGCCAAAGACATTGCTGTGGAGGAATTGCTCAGCTTCACGACCATTCACTCGGTTATGAAGACCTTGATGCTCTGCAGAAGGACCCTCAACCCCTGATATTTGTCATCACTCTTGTGAAGGTAATGCCCGAGGAGGGATCTCGGTTGAATAACTGTAGGTGCCACATGTTGACGTGTTTTTCATGGTAACAAAATGACGCTATTTGTGTAGGGAAGCCACGGACATATAGATGTTTATGGTAAGAAATCTTCCCCTTCTCTCACCTCAGGCGGCAAACGCTGCCAGAGGTTACAAAGGAAACTTTACACCCTTATAATCTTATCAGGTGTTCCCTAGCAATGCCGACATCACGACAACGGATTCAACATCCCAGTGGGATCGAGGACACTGGGAGTCCCTGCCATAAGTTGTGGGACGTATACGTTACATGTACGGTGTGACGGACGCCTAATAGTGACGTCAGCGGTTCTTTACAGGATCCCTAGTAGGGAATAGAGCGCTCTACTACGCTATTCCATACAGGCCACATGCACACGAGGCGAGTTACAGGCAGATTTTACCGATGCAAATCCGGAACACAGTACCAGCAAAGTTAATGGTTGTACGGTTTTGCCGTTACTGCGCGGCCATTGGTCACCATCAGTTTGCGGTGTTTCGATCAGGTTTGGATGCCGCTAGTTGCGTTTCCTCGCACATCTGCTCCCGGTGTGTCGCGGTGGTCACTGTCCCCTTACTTGATGATCTTGTTCCAGGTGGAGGACGCAGGTTCATACAGACAAGATGCATGGGCAATGTCCGATGAAGAGAAACTGGGCGCTGTGCCACTTCTCCACCAGGAAGGAAACCAGTTGTATAAGGAGGGGAAGATCCCAGAAGCTGCTTCCAAATACTATGAGGCTATTGCTTGTCTAAAGTCATTACAAATGAAGGTATGTTATAGAGGAACTCGTCTCCTTTCTGCTTTGGGATGAGGTCATTCTAAAGCCGTGTTCACACAGAGGATTTTTCACATTGAAAAATTTGTTGTGGACTTGGCCAAGATTCTGAGGCTGAATGGGATTTCTGCCGCTATTTCGCACAAAGATTGGCCCCGTTCAATGTTTTCAATTCCAAAATTTTACTGTATAGGTGTTCTATCAGACCGTTATCTCTAGAACGGGCCCCCCGAAACAGCGTTGTACCGCGAGCTATGCGGTCTGCAAAACTTCCGACCACCTCATCAGGAAGTGCCGGGAAGCAGTGGGAGCTGATAAACGTGGATATGTGGTTTAGGGTCTGTTCACACGCCGAACCATAAACATCTGAAAAGACAGAGCTCCTGATCTTCAGCCGTTTTTTACGGCCGTTCTTGGAGCGGTTTTTCTATTGAGTGAATGAAAAAACGGCTCCAGAAGTGACCTGCAGTGCTTTTTATGAGGCATTGGTTTTTTTACATGGCCTTTTTTTTAAAAACAGCCACATGTGAGCCCACCCTTGCTATCCAGCGCGCCACGTGTGAGCCCACCCTTGCTATCCAGCGCGCCACGTGTGAGCCCACCCTTGCTATCCAGCGCGCCACGTGTGAGCCCACCCTTGCTATCCAGCGCGCCACGTGTGAGCCCACCCTTGCTATCCAGCGCGCCACGTGTGAGCCCACCCTTGCTATCCAGCGCGCCACGTGTGAGCCCACCCTTGCTATCCAGCGCGCCACGTGTGAGCCCACCCTTGCTATCCAGCGCGCCACGTGTGAGCCCACCCTTGCTATCCAGCGCGCCACGTGTGAGCCCACCCTTGCTATCCAGCGCGCCACGTGTGAGCCCACCCTTGCTATCCAGCGCGCCACGTGTGAGCCCACCCTTGCTATCCAGCGCGCCACGTGTGAGCCCACCCTTGCTATCCAGCGATAGCTGCAGTGCGGAGGATACACGGAGCGGACTGCAGCGGTCACGTCATAGGTGAAATCAATCAGTACCACTACAAAGAGTCTCTGTAGTCCCGGACCCAGTTCTGAGCAGTCAGACCATAGGGCCAGGTTCACACGAGTTTTTGGAAGGGCTATGATTCATGCACTGCCCTATTGACTGGTTACCGCTGTGTCGTCTTAGGAGCAGCCGGGGTCTCCCGATTGGATTGTTCTGGACACAAAGATCACTCCTTTACTCCTGAACTTCTGTCAGTGCAAATTGTTGGAGGGTGAATATTACCCAGTGCTGGAGCACTGCTCCTCCATACTCAACAAGTATTCAGGTATGTAGACCACTAATCATTCGCTGCTGTGGGGGTCCTGAGTGAGGTGGCCGCCTCACAGGTATAGGCCCCAGTCACATCACGATATTGCCCTAGGTCCATCTTGTTAGTCGTAAAGCTCCCGACATACACAAACCGGACGCAGACCACAAGAATTTCCTTTCGGCCTCCGTCGGGCTGGTGTGTATCGGTAGACCTTTCTTTTTGAAGGACGGAATAACGTAGTAGATTCCATCCTGAGGATCCCATGGAAAGTGTATACCACATGGTATACATCTCTAATATGGGAGCCTATGGGTGACTGATGCTGCTGTATGGTATCCGTCACAGGTAAATATCCATATATAACCAGTGCCATCAGGAGCAGTGCTGGAGTCCCTGGGCATAGCACGAGCTCACGACCTACCCGGGGTCTCTGGCGCTAGGAAATCTACTGAAGTCACTGTCCACATATAACCAGTGACGTCAGGGGCTCCCGCAGCGCCACCAGATGTTCTGCCTCATGACGTTACGGATCACATATGGACAGTGACTTCAGTCTTCCCAGGTGACATATCCAGCTGTATACCATACAGTGTGATACGTTTGGTTGGAGGTATACGTCGGGAGTATTCCTGAAGCCTCGCACGGAAGGCCAAAACGTGATGTGAATGGAGCCTTGGCTTCAAACCTTGTACAACGACCACTGCTGGAAAACTGGTCCTGTCCTGCAAGTCTGACGCTCTGCCCTCGGGATTCAGGTTTCTAATGTAAGACCAGTTTATTTTCTGTCACGTGTAGATTTCCCGCTCTACAGTCGTCTTTGTGTTCTGCTCTAGATAACGTAAAGGCCTTGTTCAAGCGAGGACGAGCACACGCTGCCGTTTGGAACGCATCGGAGGCGGAACAAGACTTCTCACGGGCTGTTGAACTGGACCCGTCCCTCGCACCTCTGGTTGCAAAAGAGTTGAAGACACTTGAGGAACGTATGAATGAAAAAGATCGAGAGGATAAAGCCAGGTTTCGGGGTATATTCAAATGACTGCCGGCCGCGGCTCCCCCATATCTAGGTCAATGCTCCGTTTTGAACATGTGACTCGCACAATACGGCCCTCGAGCCATTCGTAACCATGTCTGAAGTGGATATGATTGTACGTGTAGAGCGGCGTTACGGCTGCCACCTCAGATCGGAGGGAAGAGGTCATTATACCGCGATACCACGACTGCTCCTCCCCCTCCTATTAGACACGCCTCATTCTGTCAACAAGAGTAACTTTATTTGCTTATATATATAAAAAGTGGAAAGTGTTTTATCAAAGTGCAGTCGGTGGACGGTCACGTACGTGCGTTGCGTTCTGTTTCGGCGAGACATTCTCTCACGAGAGCCCTGGCATGAATGATACCTGCAGCGATAGAAGACTCGGATCAGTTACAGCGTCACCCGCTGGTTTTATTATCCACCATACTTTTCATGCTCACCTCTTTTTAATCTCTCCATTGCACTTTTGCTCCCAGCGTAAGTCGGTCTGATCTCTCTCCCCATCTCCTCGATGACGGACAGCAGATCGCTGTAGGTCCCCTGGGACACCGCCTGTGACACGGCCGGCTTCACTCCCTGATAATAGAGACCTTTTATTTTTACATTCCTCCAGGTCATCGTGTTCACACATCCATATTTTATATTGTTTGTATATTTATATCACCGCATGCAAATCTGTGTACTCAATAAATGAAATGTTCCATGTACAGGCTGTAATATTTATAGGAACAAAGGGCCCCCCGCCATCACGTGTCCGCGCACGGCTGTATGTGAAGGGGTTAATCTTCTCTCTGGCACTTATACAGCCTGAGAAATGTATTCAGACCAGAGCAATGGATGCCTGTGATGCCGTTAGTTCAGGGCATTGCGCCCGGCATATGCGGACACGACCAAGAGAATGAAGAGCCGGCATCTGGGTGGAGCGAACCTGCTCCGGTTCTCTGAAATGTGTGGAGTGTTACACCCCAGTCCATGTCCCCCTGAGAGACGTGCACCAATCAGCTAGACATCGGGGCTCGTCTGCTCCTCCACAAGGAGCAATGATCGGTTGTGTATGGGGACCAGTGATTGTCACACATGTCGGCAGCGCGTCTCCGGTGTACACCGGATTGGCCGTGTGAAAGGCCTTGAGCAGATCTTTACAGATCTCTATGGGGGAATCTGCGGCCCGGGGTTTCATACGTCAGTACTAATAGGAAAAAAAACAAAAACTGAGGTAACTCCGACACTTACTCAGAAGTGAAAGCCGTGACAAATTGTGAAGCAACGACTGGGGGATTACACCATGTAAAAACACTCGTGCTCCCTCGTGACTACATGAGCTGCTCGTATAGGGTCCTGACCCGGTCCCTTGTACCTCATCAGTGCTGCATCACTTACAACTGCCTGGAGCCCCTCGTTACATTGTATCAGTAGCGCTGCAGTGACAAGGAAGCGGTGAGTAGAATCGGGGGCGAGCCTAGGCCTGTACCTCGCTCCACCCCACCGTCTGGCTGCTGGAGACTTCCACTATCATTTACGCCAGTTTTCTGCTGGGTTCACACGAGCTTGTTACATCTGTAATGGACGGAACGTATTTCGGCCGCAAGTCCCGGACCGAACGCACTGCATCATAGTTATATCCGACGCTAGGAGTCCCTGCCTCTCCGTGGAACTACTGTCCCGTACTGAAAACACGATTACTGTACGGGACAGTGGTCCTGCAGCGAGGCAGGGACTCCCAGCGTGGTACATAACTATGATGCTCGGAGCCCGGCTCCCTGCAGTGTGTTCGGGACTTGCGGATAAAACACATTCCGTCCATTACAGATGTAATGACCTCGTGTGAATCCAGCCTAACATTTTTTGCACCCCCTCCCACTAAAGCGGTGTAAAAATGCTGAGTCACAACTTGTAGCGCAAATTGTGACTTTCCGGCCCTTTATCTGCGTGTAGAAACCGGTGTGATTATTAGATCTCTCAAGCGGGACAATGACGTTCTAGAAACCTCCATACAAGATGCGCCTCGTCCTGCGGGGATGAAGGTGTCAGGAGGGTGGTAGAAAGTAGTTGTCACCACAAAGTAACGAGCTGCGTCCCACGCTCAGCCGTCTCTCCCCTTCTCAGATACTCGGTCCCCCGTGGACAGATCCCACAGATACGATCAACCCCCCCCCATGTGCCATAAACCGTCTCTGGTCCGCGTACCCCTCTAACCAAACATAACGGACACGGATTTATCACTCCTCGGTTTATGGCCCTCGACAGACACCCGGTAAGACGGAGTTCACACGTTGCCGATTAGGTCTGGAATTTCAATGCAAAAGGGTGAGCCGAGCGCGCCTATCCCCTCCCCCACGCTGCAGGCCGTACAGGGGCCACGTACAAATACCCATGAACCCAACGAGGCAGATTTATCCAGCCTGCGCCCCATCCATCGTCTCTGTACATTATAATACATTCGTCGCGCCGCTACGGCACAAAGTGACGAGGACAAAAGTTGCATTTTAGTTACAACTTCAGTCTCTTGGGCCAGAAAATTGATTAACCCCCTGTAGTTTGGGCGTCATGGCGCCGCTTCTCACCTGAATGAAGCCCATAGATGGCGGTCCAAAGTCACTGAAGATGGGCCGGAAAGGGACGACCGAAACGGCTCCCGACGGAGACGACACCGCGGCTCCCGGCACTGCAAACCACATCAGATGAGGGGATGAGATGGTTATGGCGGCGCACAACTATCAGCTCTAAGCATTACAAGCCCACCACAGCCGCACACACTGACAGGGCCGCATTCACACATGTAGATGGAGAGAGATTTGTGACAAAAAGGTAAAACAGGATTAATACAGCAGCAAAGACAGGGCCAACCTTCACTTATACACCGCCAGGTCCCCATGACTGCTCTCCCTGGCACGACAGCCCCATTCATCCCGAATATACAAGTGAAGGTTCACCAAAGACAAACGTTTCATTTTATTTACGAACGTTGCTATGGAGCAAGTCGACCATAGCAACACACAGACACGACTGACGGGGTGGTTACCAGGGGTGACGGGGGTGCCCGGGGCGCTGCTGCTTCCTGATGGCGCCGGAGCGATGGGTTTATAAGACATGCTTCCCGGTGACTGGCAGCTGGCGCGGGCTCCGGCGCTGATTGGCTGCTCACAGGATATGGCGTCTCGTTTCCCGGGTGCCAGCCCCCCCGAGTCCTCGTACAAGTCCGCGCAGCCCTCCCGACCTTCTCTGTATCCCGGTCCAGATGATAATGGCGCCGGACCGCTCTCAGCCCCCTCACCTCAACTTACCCGGCTCCAATAGCCCCTACGCATCCTGACGTCATGACGTGACAAGCCACGCCCCCTTACGCGGCCCGCTGCTGCCACTAACCCCGCCCCTATTCACTAGGCGGGAACATGACGTCACGTCTATTGTACCGTGCGGCCGTGCTCCGTCCCCTCATGATAAAACAACATGGCTGCTTTCTCCTGGAGGATTGCCGCCATGTTTCTCTAATTCTGCGCATACCCTACAACGTGGGGCTCCAGTTTTATGTAAAACAAACAAATAAGTATGTCCCCATTTTTTTCAAATCCTTAGCATTTTCTAAATCTCTGCTTGTTGTCAGTGAATGGGATATACCTCATTTCTTTTCATTTAACATCAAAAAAGAAAAATGTGTCTACAGCTCATATGCAGACCTGTGTGTCTCCACGGTAACCAAGTGAGCAAAATTGTATTAAGAATCCATTTTATATTTGGAGGAATCATGGGTCACTCACGCGTTTGACGTTCTTAGGCTTCGTTCACATCTGCGTCGGGGCCCCGTTCTTGGGTTCCGTCGGACCTTTTCATCAGGGGAACCCATGAACGTAAACCAAACAAAAACCATAGGTTTCCGTTTGCATCAGCAATGATTTCAATGGCGAAGGATCCGATGCAAATGGTTTCCGTTTCGCTGTGGATTCCGTTCTTGGTTCTCTACAAAATATATAGAACCGGTCCTATTCTTGTCCGTAATTACGGCACAGACTCCCCATAGAAGCCTATGGGCGCTTCCGTAATTACGGACAGCTACGAAAGTGCACCCGTAGCGTCCGTAATTAGGGAAGCGTTGCTAGGCGTTCACAGATGTTGCACATCACTTGTGGTTTTCGTATTCTTTTTGCAGATCCGTATTTACGGATGGATGAAAATACGGTCATGTGCCTGGGGCCTTACTCATTATTTCTCGTGAGGAGCTTCTTGCTTGGGCTACATTCAGTCGAGCGCATGCAACCTCGGACGTGAAAGACTGACTTTTTTCACGTCCAAGGTGCACCCGTGCGGGACGCGTTACCATGGATCCCTCATAGACTGGAGTCTGTGAAGGAACGCGTGAAAACGCAAGACAATAGGGCATGTCCTATTTTTTCGCTGACTACACACGCTCCGTTGAAACAATGGCCGGCCATGTGAACGGTCCCATTGAAATACATGTGTCCGTGTGACGGCCGTTGTTTTAGCGGCCGTCATACGGACGAGTTACACGTTTGTCTGAATGAGCCCTAACAGTGAGTTTCCATAAGATGCCTTTCTTGCTCGTGATTGGCTCAACAACTCCCCATTGTAAATGATTGGCTGAGCTCAAGTCTACTCCCCTTTGATACTATTGTAATTACATTCATCCATAAAGCAGAGAAGGATTTTGGGTATACAAAGCATGTCTCTGTGTCTTCTCTCCGATATATCGATATAGCAAATGGATTTGGATCTGAATAAGTGACTGAAGGGTGTCAGTTGACACACCCATCAAACCTTCAGTCTAATATATTTTGGCCAGGATTGCGTCAACAGTTTTTGGTGCCGAAACCCGGGACTTTAGTCGTCTGATCGCTGTCACTTCTCTATCCCACTGGAAAGGGTATCTAGGAAATGTGCAGCTACTGGGTACACTTTATTTTGCACTTGTGTTGTAACACTTTTCAGTGAGATTTGTACACCGTGTTCCAAATGATTCTGCACATTGGATTTAAGTGTCATAAACATTTAATTATTAGTTTTACAATGAAACTCATGGATGGTCTTGTGTCTTACGGCTCTTTGGATCATTGTAATCAATCTCAGACACCTGTGATAATTAGTTTGCCAGGTGCGCCCAATCAAAGGAAAACTACTTAAGAAGGACGTTCCACATTATTAAGCAGCCACAGGTTTCAAGCAATATGGGAAAGAAAAAGGATCTCTCTGCTGCCGAAAAGCGTGAAATAGTGCAATACCTTGGACAAGGTATGAAAACATTGGATATTTCAAGAAAACTTAGGTGTGACCATCGTACTGTGTTAGAAGGCTAATGGATGATTAGAAAACACTTGAAAACCCTTGTGCAATTATGTTAGCACCGCTGTAAACAGTTTTGCTGTTTAGAGGAGCTATAAAACTGACCTTCCTTTGAGCTAGTTGAGAATCTGGAGCATCACATTTGTGGGTTCAGTAAAACTCTCAAAATGGCTAGAAAAAGAGAGCTTTCATGTGAAACTCGACAGTCTATTCTTGTTCTTAGAAATGAAGGCTATTCCATGCGAGAAATTGCCAAGAAACTGAAGATTTCCTACAACAGTGTGTACTACTCCCTTCAGAGGACAGCACACACAGGATCTAACCAGAGTAGTTTTTTTTGGTACTATTTTCGGGTACATGCGACTTTTTGATCACTTTTTATTCTATATTTTGGGAGGGGTGGTGACCAAAAAATTGTGATTCTGGCATTGTTTTTAGTTTGTTTTATTTGCGGCGTTCAACGTGCGGTAAAAATAACATTATAGTGTTATAGATTGGGTCGTTACGAACGCGGTGATACCAAATATGTGTTCTGTTTTTTAACCGTTTCATTTTTTTTCCTATAATAAGAAACTTATTATAGGAAAAAAAATCTTTTATTTTTACACTTTTGTACAACATTTTTATTAACTTTTTTTTTTTTTTTAATTTACTTTTGACACTTTCTTTTTTTACCTGCAGCTCTGATCGCTGCTAGAATACATTACACTACCTAGGTAGTGTAACGTATTCCAACTGTCAGTGTGACGTCACAGTCACTCTGACAGTTAGTCTACGAGGACCGGCCAGAGGATAAAAGGGATTTTGAATAAGGAAGGCTATCACTCCATTTTGCAACGCCATGCCATACCCTGTGGACAGCGCTTGATTGGAGCCAATTTCATCCTACAACAGGACAAGGACCCAAAGCCAGAGTTATGGATCCAAGGAAGGAGTAGGGAGAATCTAGGGTTTAATCCTAAATGTTGTCTGACCTTGGTCCACGTCTCCCAGGCGGACATGATTAGGGGATTAGCCCGTTGATCAGGCGATAGAGCCGAGTAGGGAGTGTGTAGAAGGCATGTTAAGGCAATACGTCTGGAAAATTGGAGATCTAATGTCGAATCAGTAAAGCAGGAGCTGCCGGTTATCCAATCTCCAATCACTCGCAGTTGAGATGCCATGTTGTATAAATGAATCTGGGGAAAGTTAACCCCTCCATGTTCACGGCGTTGCTGCAATATGCATAGACTCACTCTTGGTCTCCTCTGGTTCCAAACGAAGCCTCGGCAGAGAGTATTCAGCCGCCTAACGTCTCAAGTATATAGGCAAAGATTGTAGTAAGTATAACAATTTAGGAATGACAACCATTTTTAATAGATTGGCCCTACCCAAAAATGATAAGGTAAAGTGCCTCCAAGCCACAAGCTGGGATTCCAAACATGCTACACAGGAATTAAGGTTTCGTTGATATAAACGTGATGGTTGTCTCGTGATGCGCACCCCCACATAGGGAATGTAGTCAGAGTTCCATATAAATGCATGCTTCAAAGACCAGAGTGGCCTGGAGGGACCCTTGAGAATTAGGGCTTCTGATTTTTGTATATTAATCTTAAGACCTGACAAGGCGCCGTAAAGCGAGATATCCTAGAGGATTGGTTGTGGCGTAGAGGCAGGGTTGGATATGAGCAGCAAAATATCATCTGCAAATGCCGATAGTTTAATTTGAGAATCTCCAATTTGTATGCCTCGAAAGCATGCTAGGGACTGGAGATGACGGAGAAGGGGATCTAGGGACAAATTAAAAAGTAACGGTGAGAGAGGGCACCCTCCCCAGTGACCATGTTGATGGGATTTGACGCGGAAAAGGCGTTTGACTCTGTATCATGGCCATTTCTCACAGCGGTGTTGCAGTCCCGGGACTTCGGGGACCGCTTTCTAACATTCCTTTCACGCTCACAGGCCTGCTCTGTCACATCCCTTACATTAATGGGCTTAACTCGCCTCCTATCCCCATTTTCAGGGGTACGCATCAAATCCCAACAACATGGTCACTGGAGAGGAAGGGTCTAGGGCAGACACCATGGCTGCTACAACCTGGCGAATACCTTTAGTGGAATGTATATTCCTCAAGAAACCTAGCTGGGTTGGGGCAATGATTGGTCCAAGCATGGTTTGGAGACGGTCAGCCAAGATCTTTGTTAGGAGCTTATAGTCTTGGTTTAAAAGGGAAATCGGGCGATAAGAGGAAAGGAGAGTTAGATCCCTATCAGGTTTGGGAAGCAATATGGTCCTGGACTCATGAAAGTCAGGCATGTCGATCTCCCCACTAAATATGGCTTGTAAGGTCCTCGTCAATGTCGGTACAATATCTGGCAAGAGTTTGTAATATTCCGCCGATAAACCGTCAGGACCTTGCACTTTATTATTGGGTAGGTTAGAAATTGCTAAAGCTCCGCCTCCGTGATATCAGTATTTAAAACCGTTCTATTCTCTTCAGTCAGTTTAGCCAGATGAAGCTTGGATAGAAATGATTTTGTTTCCTCCTGATCATATGTTGTCGTTCGATAAAAATCCGTAAAATAATTCACGAACTCCCGTCGGACGAGATCAGAGTCCAGAATCTCAGAGCGAGACACTGGATCCACTAGTTTCGTGACAGCCTCTTTATTACTAGGACCACTGTTATCTACATTACAGCGCCGATCACATTATGTAGGAGACAGGGCATTTATAATCTGGTGACAGTCTCTTTATTACTAGGAACACTGTTATCTATATTACAGCGCTGATCAGATTATGTAGGAGATAGGGCACTTATAATCTGGTGACAGCCTCTTTATTACTAGGACCACTGTTATCTCATTACAGTGCCGATCCCATTATGTAGGAGACAGGGCACTTATAATCTGGTGACGGACTCTTTAATACTAGGACCACAGTTATCTACATTACAGCGCTGATCACATTATTATACACAAATGTCTCATGGGACTATAATGTCATATGGGTTGAGCTACCAGCAAGTGCAGCAATTCCCAGCTCCCCAATAGTAAAAATAGAAACTCCAAACATCATATACTAAATACACGAGAAGAAGGAGTCGGAACTATTCAAGTATAAAGCACAAAATATCAAAAAATACAAATTTTATTGAGACATACAAAAATACATAATTAAAAACAGACTACAAACCCAATAACTGTATATCTCCAAAATAGGAGACAGTATGGAGCCACAAAAAACTACTTAAATTAGTACAATTTGTATATGTCACATTTAGTCACATTAAGTCGGGAAGGTATCCCATAAGAAGTTACCAAAAAAAGATAGATATAATATAATTACAAAGCAAATCCCTAGAACCATATAATAGCAGAACACTTATGTCCAAACAAAATTACAGCAAATTCCCAGTATACTATGTCTCTATGGACAATAATCGGGAGTACAGAGATAGTGATTTGATTATAGTGGCAAGTAATTTAGACACACTCAGTGTCAGTATCGTAACTAATTCAGAACAGGGACCAACAGTAAAGATGACCTATTTCAGGTAAATGTCAAAAGTATACAGATAATCTGGTAATAACGTGACAAAAAGTATTAGTCCTAGTGAAACAAGACCAGCAAGTACTAACCCATGTGGCTCCTCAGATTGTAACAGCTCCCAAGTGTGAAGAGAAACCCCGACGCGCGTTTCGCGTAGATTGCTTTTTCAAGGGGTGTTCTGAGTTGTACAAATTAAGCCTCTTACATACAATAGGTCGAGAAGTCAGCTGATTTTTCAGGCCAATGGGAACCTGAGCTCTAGCTCCCATCGCGCGTGCCGAGATGAGTCACCACACAATCACAACTCCGAGCCGCCGGGACCCGAACACGCATGCGCGGCTCCGGAAACCGCGCACGCGCAGACAGGCACAGCCGGTCACAAGAGCAAGGACTGCGGGCGACACACTCGACACGCACAGATGAGGACCAGAGCAGGTAGTAGGGAAAAATGGGCAATCTCCAAGGTTATATAGAGAGAGATGTTGTAAAGATCTATTAGCTTTCCCCCTTTCTTCCGAATATAGGCTGATTTCAAAGAGAAAAAACAAAACAAAGGTGTCATCCACCATATATATACAAGAGCTCTTATAGTGAAAGAATTCTCCTCCTAAATATAGAAAAGAACCCCGCACATATAAATGTAGAGTAATTTAACAACAAACAAGACAAATACAAAAATATACCAGATTGTGAATCATAATAAACAGACTATATATCTGATGATAAAAAGTGACACAAAATAATAATAAGATGCTGAATAATACAACAATGAATAAGATGCAGAAAAACAATAAAGTGAACAAAAATGCTAATAATGTTAGATGTTCAGGGAGAATGCCAACAAGGAAAAAACCCTTTTTCCAAGTGTGCACTCCACCCGGACATCCAAAAACAACAATGTGATTAACCATAATAAATATAAAATAATTATGAACAATTAATGTGGACTTCAACAAATACAAGAATAATAAATAGACTATCACAAAAGTAAATTTCAGAATCCATAATATAATTTAAGCATAGACTCTTAAGTGTTAATACAATAGTGAAAAAAAGAAGCAGCATGTGAATGTGTTCCAATGAAATCCCATCATATTCCAACATATCAGGAAGTGAAAGAATTCTCTCCAAACGGATCCAGCCCATAATGTTCCATCCCATCGGCCACGAATAACTCAGAAAGAGCTCAGGTATGGAGGAATAAAGTAGCTAACTAAACAGAACAAAAACATAAATTAATAGATATACAGAATAAAAAGTTTAAAAATCAATGGCAGACAACAAATTTTCTAAAGGAAAGAGGCAAAGCTTAGTGTTTCGTTCAATCCAACAGGGGCCATAGTACCAAGGGTGATAATCCACTTACATTCCCTCTGAGCCAGCAATTTTTTAGAATCCCCACCTCTAATACCACAGAACACTCTATCAATGCCCCATGCCTTAAAAGATTTTGGGTCACAGGCATGGTGCATCTTGAAGTGTCTGGGAATGGTCTTAAGGAGTGTGATATCCTCAATATCCTTGGCAGCCATTATGTCACGCACATGTTCTCTTATCCTGATCCTCAGTTGTCTTGAGGTCAGGCCAACATATACTTTCTGGCAGCCACAGGTTGCGTAATAAATTACGTTCACTGTGCTGCAAGAGATGTAGTGTCGTATATCAAAAACCCTATTTTCTATCATTGACGAAAAATGTGTTGTCCGAGCCATATTCGCACATGATAGGCAGTTACCACAAGGGTAACAGCCCAATCTGGGACTGCTTGATGAAAACGGATTTTGCTGTGTTGGTATATAATGGCTCTTAACTAACATGTCCTTAATATTCATGCTCCTTCGAGCTGTCATCTGAGGTCTTAAAGATAAATTCCCCGCGAAAGCGGGTTCCAAATGCAGGATTGGCCAATGTTTGTCCAGAATAGATCTTACCATATGCCATTGGTTGTTATATGTGGTAATGTACCGAGTATTATTCTGATCACTTTTTTTTGGATTTGGCCCCACAGGATGCAGGATTGAATTCCGACTCGTCAGTTGTGCCCGTCTATATCCCCTTTTGATGCTTCTCCGGCTGTACCCCCTATCCAGAAATCTCTCACGTAAGTCGCTAGACTGCCTCTCAAAATTCACATTTGATGAACAAATGCGTTTCATTCTTAGAAACTGACCAGCAGGGACGGCGTCAATCGTCGACTGGCTGTGGGCAGAAGTCGCATGAAGCAAGGCGTTCACAGAAGTCTTCTTCCTGAAGACATCAGTCTGTAGATGACCAGTCTCATCCGCCTCTATCAAAATATCCAAAAACTCCACTCTGCGCTTATCAAACACATAGGTGAGCTTAATATTTAAATCGTTCTTGTTAAGATCCTGCATAAATTGTATCAGCTCTACTTCTGTCCCCTGCCAGATAAACAAGACGTCATCAATGTATCTCATCCAGCACTGCACATGGTCGACGGCGAGAGCGCCGCCACCACAGAAAACCTGCCTCTCCCAAAGACCGAGAAACAGGTTAGCGTATGACGGCGCACACGCCGCCCCCATGGCAGTGCCTTGCTTTTGCAGGTAGAACACATCCTTAAAAACAAAAAAGTTATGTGTAAGGATGTATTCCAAAAGTTCCACAACCAGTCGACACATGAGGCCGTCCCAACTGCTCATCCCCAAGAAGAAACGCACAGCTTGCAGACCATCAACATGTCGTATGCTGGTGTACAGTGACTCGATGTCAGCTGTCACCAGAATCATGTCAGCATCAAGACTGACACCATCAATCCTTTTAAGGACATCCGTAGTGTCCTTAACGTAGGACGGTAGACATTCTACCGATGATTTTAAATAGTGATCGATGAACCTGCAGATGGGATCGCAGAGTCCACCTATCCCAGACACTATCGGACGTCCCGGGGGGTCTGTCATATTTTTGTGAACCTTGGGGAGAAAGTATAATGTTGGTATTCTTGGATACTGGGTCATTAGACCAGACAAAACATTTTTTGGGATTATGCCTTTGTCATGGGCCAAAGTTAGAATTTTGAATAATTCAGCTGAAAAACTGATAACAGGGTTATGAGTTAATTTTTGATAGGTCTTTTTGTCTCTTAACTGCCTAAAGGCTTCCTTTTCGTACTTCTCGGTAGGCCAGATCACGATGTTCCCACCCTTGTCCGCCGCTTTATATACTACATCTTCGTAACTTTTCAATTCATTTAATGCATCACGTTGTTTTTTAGTTAAATTATCATTTTTCCTATTTGACGAAATGGTTTTAAAATCATTTATTACCATCTTGGTGAAAATTTCCACCTGCGGACAAATGGACAAGGGTGGGAACCTCTGTGATCTGGGTATGACCGATTTTGGAAACCTACCTTGGTCTGTGCAAATTTGTTCCTGTAAAAGGTCCTCAAGGGCTTTTAAAGCTTCTCTTTCCAACACGCTATTTAGTCCCATATCTACTCCAGATCTACTATGTAATTTTTTCAAAATTAATTTTCTTGAGAACAGGTATAGGTCCTTCATAGCTGTAAAAAAGTTGAAAGGATTACTGGGGGAGAAAGTTAGTCCCTTCCCAAGCACCTCATATTGTACCTCTGAGAGGGAATGTTCAGATAAATTAATCACCTCTAATACATTCTTGGGTTTCTTCCCCTGTTGAAATGACGGAACATCCTTTCGTCTCGCCACCTGTCTCTCTCTGTTTCTCCGCGGGTAGGTTATCTCTTGATGATTAATCAAT
This sequence comes from Rhinoderma darwinii, assembly GCF_050947455.1. NCBI lineage: Eukaryota > Metazoa > Chordata > Amphibia > Anura > Rhinodermatidae > Rhinoderma > Rhinoderma darwinii. Next base: position 99,849,798 of record NC_134697.1, on the reverse strand, counting down.
TCATCATTTCGCTTAGGTCTGGTAGGATTATCACTAGAACTTACAGACGAAAAAGATGCAGATCTAGATCTTGCAATAGATCTGGACCTCAAGTTTCGCCACCTATACATTCTGCCCTCTTTTGAGTCATTTTTGTCTCTTTGGAATTTTGAAGATTTTACAGAGAGAATCTCCTGTTCCCATTTAGAGAAATCTCTATCTAATTCGTCATTCAATTTTTCCAACTCACCACCAGAGAGATCACCTTTCAGAATAATCTGCACCTCCTCGATTTCTTTTTCCAACTCACCCAGCGTTACTTGGTTGGCTTGGGACAGAAGGTTCATAAAACCCCTAGAGCAGTCGGTTGCATAACCCTCCCATTTGGTTTTAAAGGATTCATCCCCAATCGGAAAGGAGGGAAAAACTTGTACCCTCAGGCCCCTTGGTATTAGACCCATGGAAAGGTACCTTTCCAGAAAAGCCCTATTCCACCAGGTCTTAGTTCTTTTTTTGTGTAAATCCTTGAGCCTATTTATAGATTCCCTTACATCTCTGCCATTCGTATTTAAAATTAGGTTTGAGTCCTCCTTAAAAACCTCATTTAACTGTGAGATCCAGGACTGGTCTCGTGTCCTGAAGTCCATTTTTGGCCCAGAGCCTGCCGCTGTGAAAGATACACAGAAATATAATATTATACACAAATGTCTCATGGGACTATAATGTCATATGGGTTGAGCTACCAGCAAGTGCAGCAATTCCCAGCTCCCCAATAGTAAAAATAGAAACTCCAAACATCATATACTAAATACACGAGAAGAAGGAGTCGGAACTATTCAAGTATAAAGCACAAAATATCAAAAAATACAAATTTTATTGAGACATACAAAAATACATAATTAAAAACAGACTACAAACCCAATAACTGTATATCTCCAAAATAGGAGACAGTATGGAGCCACAAAAAACTACTTAAATTAGTACAATTTGTATATGTCACATTTAGTCACATTAAGTCGGGAAGGTATCCCATAAGAAGTTACCAAAAAAAGATAGATATAATATAATTACAAAGCAAATCCCTAGAACCATATAATAGCAGAACACTTATGTCCAAACAAAATTACAGCAAATTCCCAGTATACTATGTCTCTATGGACAATAATCGGGAGTACAGAGATAGTGATTTGATTATAGTGGCAAGTAATTTAGACACACTCAGTGTCAGTATCGTAACTAATTCAGAACAGGGACCAACAGTAAAGATGACCTATTTCAGGTAAATGTCAAAAGTATACAGATAATCTGGTAATAACGTGACAAAAAGTATTAGTCCTAGTGAAACAAGACCAGCAAGTACTAACCCATGTGGCTCCATACTGTCTCCATACTGTTTTTTTTTCACTATTGTATTAACACTTAAGAGTCTATGCTTAAATTATATTATGGATTCTGAAATTTACTTTTGTGATAGTCTATTTATTATTCTTGTATTTGTTGAAGTCCACATTAATTGTTCATAATTATTTTATATTTATTATGGTTAATCACATTGTTGTTTTTGGATGTCCGGGTGGAGTGCACACTTGGAAAAAGGGTTTTTTCCTTGTTGGCATTCTCCCTGAACATCTAACATTATTAGCATTTTTGTTCACTTTATTGTTTTTCTGCATCTTATTCATTGTTGTATTATTCAGCATCTTATTATTATTTTGTGTCACTTTTTATCATCAGATATATAGTCTGTTTATTATGATTCACAATCTGGTATATTTTTGTATTTGTCTTGTTTGTTGTTAAATTACTCTACATTTATATGTGCGGGGTTCTTTTCTATATTTAGGAGGAGAATTCTTTCACTATAAGAGCTCTTGTATATATATGGTGGATGACACCTTTGTTTTGTTTTTTCTCTTTGAAATCAGCCTATATTCGGAAGAAAGGGGGAAAGCTAATAGATCTTTACAACATCTCTCTCTATATAACCTTGGAGATTGCCCATTTTTCCCTACTACCTGCTCTGGTCCTCATCTGTGCGTGTCGAGTGTGTCGCCCGCAGTCCTTGCTCTTGTGACCGGCTGTGCCTGTCTGCGCGTGCGCGGTTTCCGGAGCCGCGCATGCGTGTTCGGGTCCCGGCGGCTCGGAGTTGTGATTGTGTGGTGACTCATCTCGGCACGCGCGATGGGAGCTAGAGCTCAGGTTCCCATTGGCCTGAAAAATCAGCTGACTTCTCGACCTATTGTATGTAAGAGGCTTAATTTGTACAACTCAGAACACCCCTTGAAAAAGCAATCTACGCGAAACGCGCGTCGGGGTTTCTCTTCACACTTGGGAGCTGTTACAATCTGAGGAGCCACATGGGTTAGTACTTGCTGGTCTTGTTTCACTAGGACTAATACTTTTTGTCACGTTATTACCAGATTATCTGTATACTTTTGACATTTACCTGAAATAGGTCATCTTTACTGTTGGTCCCTGTTCTGAATTAGTTACGATACTGACACTGAGTGTGTCTAAATTACTTGCCACTATAATCAAATCACTATCTCTGTACTCCCGATTATTGTCCATAGAGACATAGTATACTGGGAATTTGCTGTAATTTTGTTTGGACATAAGTGTTCTGCTATTATATGGTTCTAGGGATTTGCTTTGTAATTATATTATATCTATCTTTTTTTGGTAACTTCTTATGGGATACCTTCCCGACTTAATGTGACTAAATGTGACATATACAAATTGTACTAATTTAAGTAGTTTTTTGTGGCTCCATACTGTCTCCTATTTTGGAGATATACAGTTATTGGGTTTGTAGTCTGTTTTTAATTATGTATTTTTGTATGTCTCAATAAAATTTGTATTTTTTGATATTTTGTGCTGATCACATTATGTAGGAAATAGGGCACGTATAATCTGGTGACAGCCTCTTTATTACTAGGACCACTGTTCTCTACATTACAGTGCTGATCACATTATGTAGGAGACAGGGCACTTATAATGTGGTGACAGCATCTTTATTACTAGGACCACTGTTATCTACATTACAGTGCCGATCACATTATGTAGGAGATAGGGCACTTATAATCTGGTGACAGCCTCTCTAATACTAGGACCACTGTTATTTACATTACAGCGCTGATCACATTAAGTAGGAGATAGGACACTTATAGTGTGGTGACAGCCTCTTTATTACTAGGACCACTGTTATCTACATTACAGCACCAATCACATTATGTAGGAGATAGGACACTTATAATGTGGTGACAGACTCTTTATTACTAGGACCACTGTTATCTACATTACAGCGCTGATCACATTATGTAGGAGACAGGGCACTTATAATGTGGTGACAGCCTCTTTAATACTAGGACCACTGTTATCTACATTACAGCACTGATCACATTATGTAGGAGACAGGGCACTTATAATCTGGTGACAGCCTCTTTAAGCCACGTACTTTGCTTTACCTGTCAGATCGTGATCATTCATCCATCCCTTGTTCATCTCTCCACACACCATTTATCAACATCCAAACAATCATCTTTCAACATGCCAGCCTTATTAAACATTTTTCACAGTTTGCTGTAGCGTCCCTGCCCGCCTTGTTTGTCAAATTTTTTTTGGGCTGTACAACACTGGGTTTCCCCTGTCGCTCTGCTCTCTGAATTCCCTATGATCAGGACTTAACCACAGAAGTCCTTGTGGTACTAGGAGTCCTTGTGGTACAGGATATTACCTATGAATACCCAACCTCTCTGTCATCTACAGACAGTTGTGTCACCTACGAACACCTGTAATACCGCTGCTGGGTCAGTGGTTTGTGACTCTCAGCTACGTCACCTACGGACATCTGAGTCAGTGGTCTGTGACTCTCTAGGTCTGTGGTCTGCGACGCTCACCGAGTCTTGCGTTCCTGACACTCGGCCGCTGAGCCGGACTTGACGTACCTGGCACTCCAGACCAAGCGAGCAACATTTTAACCTTTCCTTTGATCTGTAACAATTTTACAACAGCCAAGTAATAAATAAAATTACCAATGATCAGATCTACAACAATACAATACAAATCTAACAGCCATCAATTCTTTGCAGGTTTATTCTACAAAGCCTTCATCTTCTTCACTTTCCCATACAGACAGCTGGACCACACTCAACGGACACACTACCTCTGAAATTGGGTTTGTTTGTCGGCACAAGTTTTTTTCAACTGTTCAAGCTGTAATTCCTGAACATCATCAAAAACCTTTACATGTATGTTACCAGTCCTCTCAACCGTCCCCTCAGCACTGCAACCTAAGCCTCTCATACACTGACACAATTTATATTTCTCAGCACCCGTACTTGTAACTGTAAAGGATCTGCCAGGCACAGCTTCTGTATCTCCGCCCATAGGTAATCAGTCTGCACCTGCTTCTATGTCTGTGAGACTGACTCCATCTTCCACCACTCAGGATGGCAGGCTTAGGAGTGGGAGAGCCTATCACAGCCTGGCCAGACGGAGCTAGCTCCCGCCCTCTGTCTATTTATACCTGCCTTTTCTGTTCCTCCTTGCTTGTGATTCTTCTCGTTTGGTTTCCTGGCCCTGCTGCAGCTTCTTGAACTATTTGTCCCTGCTTTATATTGACCCCGGCTTACTGACTACTCTCCTGCTCTGCGTTTGGTACCTCGTACACTCTTGGTTTGACTCGACTTGTTCACTACTCTCCTGCTCTGCGTTTGGTACCTCGTACACTCCTGGTTTGACTCGGCTCGTTCACTACTGTTGTTGCTCACGGTGTTGCCGTGGGAAACTGCCCCATTTCCCTTAGCTTCTGTGTACCCTTGTCTGTTTGTCTGTCGTGCACTTATTGAGCGTAGGGACCGTCGCCCAGTTGTACCCCGTCGCCTAGGGCGGGTCGTTGCAAGTAGGCAGGGACTGAGTGGCGGGTAGATTAGGGCTCACTTGTCTATTTCCCTATCCCCATCATTACATAATCACAAGCCCATATACCTAGTCTACCCTGATCCCTGACACTACTATGGACCCCCTTGAGACCCTTGCTCAGCAAATACAGGGTCTCTCCCTACAGATCCAGGCCCTGGCTCAGAGGGTCAACGAGCCTGATGCTACCAAGATAGTGCCCCTCACCTCACCTCTTGAACCCCACCTCAAGTTGCCTGACCGGTTCTCAGGGGACCGGAAGACTTTTCTCTCCTTTCGGGAGAGTTGTAGGCTCTATTTTCTCTTAAAGCCCCACTCCTCAGGTTCTGAGAGCCAGCGGGTGGGTATAATTATGTCCCGCCTCCTGGAGGGGCCCCAAGAATGGGCCTTCTCCTTGGCTCCTGACGCCCCTGAACTTTCCTCCGTTGATCTTTTCTTTTCTGCTCTCGGACTCATTTATGACGAGACTGACAAGACTGCCTTTGCCGAGAGTCAGCTGGTGACCTTACGTCAGGGTAAGAGACCTGTTGAGGAGTATTGTTCTGACTTCAGGAAGTGGAGCGTAGCTTCTCGGTGGAATGACCCTGCCTTAAGGTGCCAGTTTAGGTTGGGCCTGTCGAACGCTCTGAAAGACCTGCTAGTTAGCTACCCCTCTTCTGACTCCCTAGACCAGGTTATGGCTTTAGCGGTACGACTTGACCGACGTCTCAGAGAACAACGACTTGAACGTCTTGGTGTTTTCTCCTCTGACTCCCCCATGATGCCTCCCGAGGTTCCGTTGCTTCGTTCTTCCACGGAAGACTCGGAGGTACCTATGCAACTCGGGGCCTCCGTGTCCCCCCAACAACGTAGAGAGTTCCGCAGGAAGAATGGTCTCTGCTTCTACTGTGGGGATGCCAAGCATCAAGTGAACAACTGTCCTAGGCGTAAGAATAAGCAGCCGGAAAACTTCCGCGTCTAAGTGATTATCGGGGAGGTCACTTGGGCGCACAGGTATTTCCCGTAAATATGAAACGTAATAAAATCTTGCTTCCCTTTCAGGTCTCTTTTGGTGGTGGGTCTGCTACCGGCAGTGCCTTCGTGGATTCAGGGTCTTCTGCTAATATCATGTCTGTGGAATTTGCTATGTCTCTAGCTATGCCTTTGATTGATTTGCCTAAACCTGTCCCGGTAGTGGGTATCGACTCCACTCCTCTTGCTAATGGTTATTTTACACAGCATACCCCTGTTTTTGAACTCCTTGTTGGCTCCATGCATTTGGAGCAGTGCTCTGTACTGTTAATGCAGGGATTATCGTCCGATTTGGTTTTAGGCCTTCCCTGGTTGCAGTTGCATAATCCCACGTTTGACTGGAATACTGGGGATCTTACCAAATGGGGTAATGAATGCTTGACGTCATGTTTTTCTGTTAATTCTATTTCTCCCCCTGAGGAGGTGAACACGCTACCTGAGTTTGTTCAGGACTTCGCTGATGTATTCTCTAAGGAGGCCTCTGAAGTGTTACCTCCTCATAGAGAATACGATTGCGCAATCGATTTGGTACCAGGAGCTAAGCTCCCTAAGGGTAGGATATTTAATCTCTCTTATCCCGAACGTGAAGCCATAAGAGAGTATATCCAGGAATGCCTGGCCAAGGGTTACATTCGCCCCTCTACTTCTCCGGTAGGTGCTGGCTTCTTCTTCGTAGGGAAGAAGGATGGTGGTCTTAGGCCATGCATTGACTACCGTAACCTGAATAAGGTCACTGTGAGGAACCAGTATCCCCTTCCTTTGATTCCTGATCTCTTTAATCAGGTTCAGGGGGCCCAATGGTTCTCTAAGTTTGATCTACGGGGGGCTTATAACCTTATCCGCATCAAAGAGGGGGATGAGTGGAAGACTGCGTTTAACACGCCCGAAGGTCATTTCGAATACCTCGTCATGCCCTTTGGGTTGTGTAATGCTCCCGCGGCCTTCCAGAATTTCATAAATGAGATTTTAAGAGACTACCTGGGGGTATTTCTTGTAGTGTACCTTGATGACATACTTGTGTTTTCCAAGGACTGGTCCTCCCACATTGAGCATGTCAGGAAGGTGCTCCAGGTCCTTCGGGAAAACAAATTGTTTGCGAAGACCGGAAAATTTGTTTTTGGGGTGCAGGAGATACCATTTTTGGGCCAAATCCTCACTCCTCATGAATTCCGCATGGACCCCGCCAAGGTCCAGGCTGTGGCGGAATGGGTCCAACCTGCCTCCCTGAAGACGTTACAGTGCTTCCTGGGGTTCGCAAATGATTACAGGAGATTTATTGCTAATTTCTCGGTCATCGCTAAGCCTCTTACAAATCTCACTTGCAAAGGTGCTGATCTCCTCCACTGGCCTCCTGAGGCTGTCCAGGCGTTTGAGGTCCTTAAGAAGTGCTTTATCTCGGCCCCGGTGCTGGTTCAGCCCAACCAAATGGAGCCATTTATCGTGAAGATTGACGCATCCGAGGTAGGAGTGGGGGCTGTCTTGTCCCAGGGTACCAGGTCCCTCACCCATCTCCGTCCCTGTGCCTACTTCTCCAGGAAGTTTTCGCCCACTGAGAGTAACTATGATATTGGCAACCGCAAACTCTTAGCCATTAAATGGGCATTTGAAGAATGGCGCCACTTCCTGGAGGGGGCTAGGCACCAGGTAACGGTCCTTACCGACCACAAGAATCTGGTTTTCCTAGAATCTGCCCGGAGGCTAAACCCGAGACAAGCTCGATGGGCGTTATTTTTTACCAGATTCAACTTTTTGGTTACCTATAGGGCTGGGTCTAAAAATATTAAGGCTGATGCACTGTCGCGTAGCTTCATGGCCAGCCCTCCTTCGGAGGAAGATCCTGCTTGTATTTTGCCTCCAAGTATAATCATTTCCTCTATTGATTCTGATTTAGTCTCCGAAATTGCAGCTGATCAAGGTTCAGCTCCCGGGAACCTTCCTGAGAACAAGCTGTTTGTTCCCCTGCAATTCCGGCTAAGGATACTTAGGGAAAATCATGACTCCGCACTATCTGGTCATCCAGGCATCCTGGGTACCAAGCACCTCATTGCCAGAAACTATTGGTGGCCTGGGTTGCCTAGAGACGTTAAGGCCTACGTCGCCGCTTGTGAAGTTTGTGCTAGGTCCAAGACTCCCAGGTCCCGACCAGCGGGCTTACTACGTTCTTTGCCCATTCCCGAGAGACCTTGGACCCATATCTCCATGGATTTTATCACCGATTTGCCTCCATCTCAAGGCAAGTCGGTGGTGTGGGTTGTAGTAGACCGCTTTAGTAAGATGTGCCACTTTGTGCCCCTCAAGAAACTACCCAATGCTAAGACGTTAGCTACCTAGTTTGTCAAACACATCCTGCGTCTCCATGGGGTCCCTGTCAATATTGTTTCTGACAGAGGGGTACAATTTGTTTCATTGTTTTGGAGAGCCTTCTGTAAAAAGTTGGAGATTAATCTGTCCTTCTCCTCTACCTTCCATCCTGAAACTAATCGCCACACTGAGAGGACTAATCAGTCTCTAGAACAGGGGTCTCAAACTCGGCCGGGTAAGTGGGCCGCATATAGAAAAAATGGGAAGTTGACGGGCCGCATTACTTTCAAATTTGATACAATACAACATTTTTGTTAATCAATTAGTCATTTGAACTACTATAACACTATATTACTAGAATAATAATACTACATTACTATAATAATAGCGCTAGGTTTAAAATTTTAGATATTTCTCCACGTGCTTATTTCAACAATCCAGCTTTCCAGTTTAAATGTCGCTAAATGCAGTCTGGCGGCTCAGTTAGCACACATGTCAAGATTGGGCAGCCCCTTTTCAGATGCTGCCGCAGTGCCCTCTGTGGATGCTGCCGCAGTGCCCTCTGTGGATAATGCAACACACCCTTAGATAAGGCCACAGTGCCCTCTGTAGATAAGGCCACAGTGCCCTCTGTAGATAAGGCCACAGTGCCCTCTGTAGATAAGGCCACAGTGCCCTCTGTAGATAAGGCCACAGTGCCCTCTGTAGATAAGGCCACAGTGCTCTCTGTAGATAAGGCCACAGTGCCCTCTGTAGATAAGGCCACAGTGCCCTCTGTAGATAAGGCCACAGTGCCCTCTGTAGATAAGGCCACAGTGCCCTCTGTAGATAATGCAACACACCCCTAGATAATGCCAGTGTCCTCTTCAGATACTGCCACACACCCACTTGTAGATAATGCCACAGTGCCCTCTGTAGAGGCTGCCCCAGTGCCCTCTGTAGAGGCTGCCCCAGTGCCCTCTGTAGAGGCTGCCCCAGTGCCCTCTGTAGAGGCTGCCCCAGTGATGTCAGGGGCTTGCCCAGATCTGGAGTCCCGGAGCAGAGCCGCTTTTGGCACTCTGCCTGGGATTCCACCTCTGCTCCTGACATCACTGTCCATATATGGGGGCAACCTCAGGGGCAACCCCAGAGCTGGAGTCCCAGACAGAGCGCTAGTAGGCTCTTCCTGGGACTCCAGCTGTGTTCCTGACATCACTGGGACTCCTGCTCTGGGGAAGCCCCTGACATCATTGTCGATGTATGGACAGCGATGTCAGAGGCTTCCCCAGAGTCCCGGAGCAGAGCCGATAATAGCGCTCTGCCCGGGACTCCGCTCTGGGGAAGACCCTGACACACTGTCCATATATGGGCAGCGATGTCAGGGAATTCCACAGAGTCCCAGAGCAGAGCCGACACCAGCGCTCTGCTCGGGACTCCGGCTCTGGGGAAGCCCCAGACATCGCTGTTCATATGTGGACAGCGATGTCAGGGAATTCCACAGAGTCCCGGAGCAGGGCCAACACCAGCGCTCTGCTCGGGACTCCGGCTCTGGGGAAGCCCCAGACATCGCTGTTCATATGTGGACAGCGATGTCAGGGAATTCCACAGAGTCCCGGAGCAGGGCCAACACCAGCGCTCTGCTCGGGACTCCGGCTCTGGGGAAGCCCCAGACATCGCTGTTCATATGTGGACAGCGATGTCAGGGAATTCCACAGAGTCCCGGAGCAGAGCCGACACCAGTGCTCTGCTCCGCTCTGGGCAAGAACCTGACACACTGTCCATATATGGGCAGCGATGTCAGGGAATTCCACAGAGTCCCGGAGCAGAGCCTGTACTAGCGCTCTGCCCGGGACTCCGGCTCTGGGGAAGCCCCAGAAATCGCTTTTCATATGTGGACAGCGATGTCAGGGAATTCCACAGAGTCCCGGAGCAGAGCCGACACCAGCGCTCTGCTCGGGAATCCGGCTCTGGGGAAGCCCCAGACATCGCTGTTCATATGTGGACAGCGATGTCAGGGAATTCCAGAGTCTCGGAGCAGAGCCGATACTAGAGGCTCTGTGTCCCGCGGGCCGCAGATGACAGCCCCAGGGGCCGCATGCAGCCCGCGGGCCAAGTGCTTGAGACCCCTGCTCTAGAACAATATTTAAGGTGTGTTATCTCTGACTGTCAATATGATTGGGTCTCATTCATTCCCCTCGCCGAATTTTCCCTTAATAACCGGGTCAGTAACTCGTCAGGGGTCTCCCCCTTTTTCTGTAATTTTGGGTTTAATCCACGGTTCTCCTCCGTTTCACCTGGTAGTTCCAACAATCCCGAGGTAGAGGTCGTTCATCGGGAACTGTGCACAGTCTGGGCCCAGGTTCAGAAGAACCTAGAGGCGTCCCAGAGCATACAAAAAACTCAGGCAGATAGAAGACGTTCTGTTAACCCCTTGTTTATGGTCGGGGATCTGGTGTGGCTATCGTCAAAAAATTTGCGCCTGAAAGTCCCGTCCAAGAAATTTGCTCCCCGGTTTATAGGGCCGTACAAGGTCATTGAAGTCCTCAATCCTGTCTCCTTCCGACTGGAGTTGCCCTCATCTTTTCGAGTACACGACGTGTTTCATGCCTCCTTAAACGCTGCTCCCCGTCCTTGGCTCCCGCGAGGAAACCTCCGGTTCCTGTTCTCACCCCTGAGGGGGTAGAATTCGAGGTGGCCAAGATTGTGGACAGTAGGATGGTCCAAGGCTCCCTCCAGTACCTGGTCCATTGGAGAGGATACGGGCCTGAGGAGAGGACGTGGGTACCCGCCCGGGATGTTCACGCTGGGATATTGGTCAGGAGGTTCCACCTTCGTTTCCCCAATAAACCAGGTCCACTTAGAAAGGGTCCGGTGGCCCCTCATAAAAGGGGGGGGCACTGTAAAGGATCTGCCAGGTACAGCTTCTGTATCTCCACCCATAGGTAATCAGTCTGCACCTGCTTCTATGTCTGTGAGACTGACTCCTTCCTCCACCACTCAGGATGGCAGGCTTAGGAGTGGGAGAGCCTATCACAGCCTGGCCAGACGGAGCTAGCTCCCGCTCTCTGTCTATTTATACCTGCCTTTCCTGTTCCTCCTTGCTTGTGATTCTTCTCGTTTGGTTTTCTGGCCCTGCTGCAGCTTCTTGAACTATTTGTCCCTGCTTCATATTGACCCCGGCTTACTGACTACTCTCCTGCTCTGTGTTTGGTACCTCGTACACTCCTGGTTTGACTCGACTTGTTCACTACTCTCCTGCTCTGCGTTTGGTACCTCGTACACTCCTGGTTTGACTCGGCTCGTTAACTACTCTTGATGCTCACGGTGTTGCCGTGGGCAACTGCCCCATTTCCCTTAGCTTCTGTGTACCCTTGTTTGTTTGTCTGTCGTGCACTTATTGAGCGTAGGGACCGTCGCCCAGTTGTACCCCGTCGCCTAGGGCGGGTCGTTGCAAGTAGGCAGGGACTGAGTGGCGGGTAGATTAGGGCTCACTTGTCTGTTTCCCTATCCCCATCATTACAGTAACATTTAGGGTATGTGCACACGAGGGCATTACGTCCGTAATTGACGGACGTATTTCGGCCGCAAGTGCCGGACCGAACACAGTGCAGGGAGCCGGGCTCCTAGCATCATACTTATGTACGACGCTAGGAGTCCCTGCCTCGCTGCCAGACAACTGTCTCGTACTGAAAACATTATTACAGTACGGGACAGTAGTTCCACGGAGAGGCAGGGACTCCTAGCATCGTACATAACTATGATGCTAGGAGCCCGGCTCCCTGCACTGTGTTCGGTCCGGTACTTGCGGCCGAAATACGTCCGTCAATTACGGACGTAATGCCCTCGTGTGCACATACCCTTACACTGTTGACAATATCTTCTCACGCCTTCATACCATTAACTCACTCATGCCCTTCATACTGTTGGGAAACGTCAGTCACTTTTAGGTTGTCATGACTACTAGCCAAGCTTCTGGGTGGCCCTGGTTTGAAATGAAGAGCCAATCTGTTTTCTCTGTTTGCAACCTATCAGGGCCACGGGTGGAGTATTTGAGTCTGTTCAGTTTCTTGCTTGTGATTTTCTTGTGAATACATGTGTCTGATCAAGCTCCTGGTTACACCCTGAATTGCCTTGAATACTTGGACTCTCTGAACTGGACTTCAGCTTTGTCTTTGGATTTACCCTCAGCTCACTTATTTGGATATTCTGCTCACAGCTAGTTTCGACCTCTGCAACTCCCGGTATTCTTCTGTTTTGCAAATTGGACTTGTAGTCTCTCCCTCCTTGAACTCTGCTTGTTTATTACCCCTCTGGCTTTCTGGTATACCAATGGTTGAATAAAAACCCTTTTTTTACTTCACTTTGAAAATGTCTGGAGTGCTGCCTAATTCGTTGAAGTGGCTTTCTGGTTATCCGTTCTGGTATTGCCTGCAAGGGCACCTCCTGTCCAACACCTTATTCTGTAAAAGCAACCTGGGTTCTATGCGGCCGAATACAACATGCCTTGTGGCGGGCTCTGGTGAAGACCTTGAAAGGACGCAGTGGTGACGGAATTGAGGTAGCTGATTTACTTGTACGCTTGATCCAGAAAGTCTCCAGCTGCCTTTGGAGAATCGCTCGTATAGCAATTCCATAAACTTTCACTCTGGGGAATTGCTCAAGTATTGATTCCTTGACACGTTCCACTCATTTACACCACATCTTCAATCATTCATCACAAAAATCAACAGAGTGACAAGTGACTGTGTCCGGGAGATTGTCTCATCACAACAGCTAATTCAAGGTCTGAACAATAAATGAGTGAAATGGTTTGGGTAAGAATACATTTCTTACTAACCGGCCGGTTTTATTGTTTCACTGATGCATTATAATATCAATACGACTCCTGATGGCAGGGATTCCCTGTCTAGACAGGACTGCATAGCCTCTTTTTAGACACCGTTAATCTCCCCTATCAGAGGAAGCTACAACCAAACTTTCGGCCCCAGTTACGGACGCTGAGGCCTTGACAGTGCTTTCTACCATCCCAACGGGTAAGAGTCTGGGTCCAGATGGGTTTCTGATTGCTTATTAGAGGACATTCTCTGACAATCCTGGTTCCCAGATCTGTAAAGGTTTGCAACTCTCTCATGGTGGATGCTTTTTGGCCTACTCAGGCTTTGGAGGCTTATATTTCCATTATCCCAAAAGAAGGGAAAGATCCAGAACTTTGCTCAAGTTACCGTCCGATTTCTCTTCTTAATACTGATATAAAGTGGTAGTGTAAGCTTTTGGAAGCCAGGATGTCAGGAAGGGCTGAGCGGTCCCGGACAAATGGGACTTATTCCAGGTAGGGTACCATTGATTCTTCTCGGTTCGGATGCCGAAAAGGCTTTCAACCGTGTCAACTGGGATTTTCTGCGTCCTACCCTTATGAAGATTGATTTCCCGTCTAGTTTCATCTCAGATGTTTTGCTTATACTCTACGCCAGCAGCTCAGGTTCGGGTTAATGGTACACTTTCGGATGGATTTTATATTAGAAATGTTACTCGGCGGGGATGCTCCCCAGCGCTACTCATCTTGATTATGGAAACGCTCCTCCAGAAGATATACAGGGTCTGGCTGTAGGTAATTACACCCATACCACTGCAGCCTTCACAAATGATCTACTTATTTTTATTACTTACCCTGTCAAAGCGTTTCCCTCGATCCTACAATTGTTTCATCTGTTTTGGCAAAGTTTCTTACTTTAAAGTCAACTTGGGTAAATGTGAAATGTTAAGTCTTTCAGCTCCGTACTCTGCTATTAGATCATTGCCTCCCTTCATGGGCGTACAGATTCCAGCTAACCCCGACCTTTTATATCCTCTTACCTATATTTCGTTGCTATCTAATATTAAATCGCAAATTTTAGGAAAGCAAAATTCAATCGACTGAGGGAAACACTTAGTCTTGTTGACTGGGATCGTATAATGGTAAATAGGAATACTGAAGATAAATGGGGAGCTTTTAAAGATATATTACATGAATTGTGTAGTATGTTTTGCATGGGCAAAAAGATGGCAGATAAAATTTAATGATGATAAATGTAAAGTAATGCACTTAGGACGCAATAATAGCATTAAGTCATATACATTAAATGGAATAAAACTGGGGATAACAGAAGAAGAGAAGGACCTGGGTATTCTGGTAATAAATATGATAAGCAGCAGCACTCAATGTCAGGCAGCAGCTGCAAAAGCAAATAGGATTTTAGGGTGTATAAAAAGAGAGATAAAAACCCGGGATTTAAATGAATGATTACTATAAATCAATTCTAAGGCCACATCTAGAATATGGAATTCAGTTTTGGGCTCCACATTGTAAAAAGAACATAGGAGAATTGGAGAGAGTTCAAAGGCGGTCAACTAGGTTATTAAATGGGATGGGAGGTGTCGCTTACAATGATGGGTGGTATGATTATGATATGATTTTTTTTTGTGTGAAACAGCATCTCCCAGCATATCCTTACCATCGTTCGGGCCATGCTGGGAGCTGTAGTTTTACGCCGCACAAACCTATATGGCAGGGGTTGCACTAAATTGAGCTGTATTTGTTCTGGTACTGAGCTTGGTTCTGGGGCTGTATATATGTACTGAGCTTTGTTCTGGTGCTGTTTATATGTACTGATTTTGGCTCTGATGCTGTATTTAAGTTCTGAGCTTTGTTCCGGTGCTGCATATATGTATAAGCTTTGTTCTGGTGCTGTATATATGTATGAGCTTGGTTCTGGTACTATATATATGTACTGAGCTTGGTTCTGGGGCTGTATTTAAGTACTGAGCTTTGTTCTGGTGCTGTATTTATGTTCTGAGCTTGGTTCTGGGGCTGTATATATGTACTGAGGTTGATTCTGATGCTGTATATATGTCAGAGCTTGGTTCTAGTGCTGTATTTATGTACTGAGGTTTGTTCTGGTGCTGTATATATGTATTAAGCTTGGCTCTCGGGCCGTATATATGTATGAGCTTGGTTGTGGTACTGTATATATGTCAGAGATTGGTTCTAGTGTTGTATATATGTACTGAGCTTGGTTCTGGGGCTATATTCATGTACTGAGCTTTGTTCTGGTGCTGTATATATGTACTGAGCTTGGTTCTGGTGTTGTATATATATGTACAGAGCTTGATTCTGGGGATGTATATATATATATATACTGAGGTTGATTTTGGTTCTGTATATATGTATCAGCTTGGTTCTAGTGCTGTATTTATGTACTGAGATTGGTTCTGGTGCTGTAAATATGTACGGAGCTTGGTTATGGTGCTGTATATATGTATGAGCTTTGTTCTGGTGCTGTATATATGTATTAAGCTTTGTTCTAGTGCTGTATTTATGTACTGCGCTTGGTTTTGGTACTATATATATATATATATATGTATGAGCTTGGTTCTGTTGCTGTATATGTCAGAGCTTGGTTCTGGAGCTGTAATTATATAGGATATATTTATAATAACAAAATTTCAGGGCAGATGGAATTGTTTTCAATTCATTGTATATTTCATGGGAACCTGTCAGATAGTTTTAACCCCTTGAACCGCCCCCATGCGGTAATATGTGACCTGACAATATTTACAAATGTATGTTTTTTTCAGATGCAGCAAAATCTTTAAAATCAACTTTTAAAACGACGCACGCTATATGCTAATTACTCATTAAAGGGTCATGGGCCAGTGACATAGTGCTGCCTCCAAACCCAACTTTCCATGTTTGATTGACATCCCCCTGGCTGATACAACTTTCTCGGATGCGCCATTGCCTTGTACTACTTGGTGGGGCTGTGTGGCACTATACACAAGGGGTGGCTGTGTGGCACTATACACAAGGGGGGCTGTGTGGCACTATACACAAGAGGGGGCTGTGTGGCACTATACACAAGGGGGAGTTGTGTGGCACTATACACATGGGGGAGCTGTGTGGCACTATATACAATGGGCTGTGTGGCACTACTAAGGGGGGCTGTGTGGCACTATTTACAAGGGGGAGGGCTGTGGCTCTGTCTACAGTGGGCTGGGTATGGCGCAATCTACAGGGGTCTGTGTGTGGCACTATCTACTAAGGAGGGGGCTGTGTGGCACCTGGGCGGCCCCAGTCAAGAGTTTACTATGGGGCCGAGTCTTTCCTAGTTACGTCCCTGGTCCCAGACTAGCTTACTCCCTCCTAACACGGAAAAAGCGACACGGTGGCTTTGCGATCCCTGATATTTATATGTATTATAAAGCAAATCATACTTCCCGTTGACTGGATGTGGTCTCTCCATCTCCTGTTCCCATACATGTAGATATAAAGAGCTCTTAGGATCATGAGCCATCCCCTTTCTGTGGAACTCAAAATGAATACCCTGGAAACGGGATGTACTCTGTGCAATTACTAGGGCACGATTAAGGTCAACTTAGACCTGACAAAATCTTTAAGCACAAGTGATATGTCCTCAGCTTTGATGCAAATTGGAATTATCCCCTCTTGGTGTACGGATGAATTATTAGACATCACGGCTCCCTGGTCTCAACTTCTCAGTTCCCCTATTAAAGACACTTGTTCCCGAGGTTCTTCCACACATCTCGTCTTTGTTACCTCGAGGTGATGGAATATGGAACTGATGTTTTTTCATGGTTTATCTTTTAGACAAACTTATAGGGGGTTCCTGCGTCTTATACCTTCTCCACGTACAAATGTGAATTGATTGGAGAAACTCCTTGATGATTCTCCACCTTGAGCCAAATCTATGTCCCATAGTTACTGCTATTACTATTACAGAACTCTGGCCCAAAACCACGAGATATAAGGGAATGGGAGAATGAGCTGGATAAGAAATTCACAGAGTTTGAACTTAAAACCATCCCGTCTAACGCTACACAGCGTACCCAGGTGAGTTAAGATTCAAGAGATTTCGCTGCTCGCCTGTGTTCTTGCACAAGATTAGTCTAACATCCGTGGTCGCTGACCACAAACTCCTCCAATCCTGTTGACGACCTTCTCTCCAGAGATGTCTGCACATGCGGCCGTCCTGTTCCGCAGTGACCACTAGGGTACGCTCGCGAGCTCAGTACAGCCTTAAGGAGCCAGAGCGCACACATGTGTGAGATTGAGCTGATTGCTACCAGATCACCCTGGACTATAAGAAGGGCTCTGCCCCTCCCTGCATTGCCTGAGCGTTGTTGTTGTACACCCGTGTTAGTCTTTGCAAATGGTTCCTTGAGTGTTTTCCAGTTCCAATGTTCCTGCTACCTGTATCCTGTGTCCCGTGCTACCGTGTTCCTGTGCTATACTGAATTGGAGTCGTGTTGTGTCGCCTACTACACCCGCTGTGTTTGTCCGCACCTGTTGTCTGCCTGCTGCCAGAGTTCCATCCGAGCCTAAACCATCGCTACTGTCTGAATAACCACATGTACCTTTATCCGAACAATAGACATTGACTTTGTACCCTATTTGGCCAACTACTATAGCGCTACGCACATACCCACAGATCGTGACAGTACGCTCAGGCCATGGACCCCGCTGGTCAACTCAAGACCGTGACGACATCACAAGCCATGCAATCGGATATGCTAGTCTGCCATTTACGACAGGACCAACTCCTCCAGGCGGTGAACTCCATTACAGAGTGACTGGATGTGCAAACTGCAGTTCCCCCAGCACCTGCTCCTATTGCCTCTGCTGTTCCTCCTACTACACCTCCTGGCAGTACGGATCCTCTGACTACACCTCCTGGCAGTGCTGACCCCTGATTTTCTCTGCCACTTCCTCATCACTATGATGGAGACGCGAGGACCTGCAGGGGATTTCTCAACCAGTGCCAGATCCACTTCAGCCTGTATGCCAAAGCATTTTCCACTGATGGGGCAAGGGTCGCTTTCATCGTCTCTCTCCTCACTGGCAGGGCCCTAGCATGGGCGAACCCCATCTAGGAACGATTCCTGCGGACATTTCGTATGGTATTTGAGGAACCTGGACGAGTCTCCTCGGCAGCCGCCTCCTTACTGAACCTTCGCCAGGGAGACACTTCCGTGGGCGAGTACGCCATTCACTTCTGCACCCTAGTGGGAGAGTTGTTATGGAACAACAAGGCCTTGGTGGCAACATTTTGGGAGGGACTGTCCCCAGTGATTAATGATGAGCTTGCCGGCCGAGATCTCCCATCTACCCTGGACAATCTCATTCTTCTGGCCGCAAGGATTGACATAAAGATCCGAGAACGGTTCAGAGAGGCTCGTCGGGAGAGAGGACTCCCTAGTCCGGCTCTCACATTTCAGCATCCCCTGCTGTCCTCATCTGCTGTTCCACCTAAGGAGTCTTTGAAGATGGACCATCTCAAGCGCTCTATCCAGGAGAGACAACACTGACGTACCTCGGGACTCTGTCTGTATTGGGGCCTCGGAGGCCATATTGTGCATCTGTGCCCCCAAAAGCCCCAGAACCTAGGGTTGGTTGGAGAGACAACTCTGGGTGAGGAGGGACTTTCTTCCAAGTTGTCCATCCCCGTGACCATAGTGTCCGGCGAGAGAAAGCACCGGGTCTCTTCCTATCTGGACTCTGGATTCACAGCTAACTTAATTTGGAGAAACCTGGTGGATCTTCTCCAGTTGCCCACAAACCTTCTAGAGAGGCTTTTGATTAATGCCTCAGTGAATGGACTGCCTCTGCCAGACCCTATTGTAGCTGTAACCAAACCACTGAAGCTCCAAGTGGGAGTCCTTCATTCTGAGCTCATCTCATTTTTTGTCCTGCCCAGGGCTTTTAACCCGGTACTGGTGGGTCTGCCTTGGCTCCGACTACATGCCTAAGTTCTGGACTGAAATTCTGGAGAGGTACTCCAGTGGGGTTCCGAGTGCCTCAACCGTTGCCTGGGTCAGATCCATCCGGCCCAGTCTCCCCAGTCTCGGTCATTGGCAGGATTACCCTCTCACTATTCTCAGTTTGCGGATGTCTTTAGCAAAAGGGAGGCGGGGACGCCAACATTTTCTCTAAACTAGACCTGCGTGGGGCTTACAATATAATCCGGATTCACCGGGTTGACGAATGGAAAACGGCATTCAACACTCGAGACGGGCCCTATGAATACCTGGTAATGCCCTTCGGTCTGTGTAACGCTCCCGTGGTCTTCTAAGAGTTCGTCAATGACGTCTTCCGAGATCTCCTCTATGTCTGTGTTGTGGTCTATCTTGATGACATTCTGATTTTTTCCCCAGATCCAGTGTCTCATCAGAGACATGTCCGTCAAGTTTTGCTACGATTAAGGGAGAATTGTCTGTATGCCAAGGATGTATGTAAGGAGCCAGAGTGCACACATGTGTGAGATTGAGCTGATTGCCTGGGTCAGATCCATCCTCCCTGCATTGCCTGAGCGTGTTTTTATCTACCCGCTTCTGTCTTTGCTAATGGTTCCTTGAGTGTTTTCCAGTTCCAGTTTTCCCATTCCTGCTACCTGTATCCTGTTTCCCGTGCTACCGTGTTCCTGTGCTATATTGAGTTGGAGTCGTGTTGTGTCGCCTACTACACCCGCTGTGTTTCTCCGCACCTGTTGTCTGCCTGCTGCCAGAGTTCCATCCGAGCCTGAATTACCACATGTACCTTTATCCGAACAATAGACATTGACTTTGTACCCTGTTTGGCCAGCTGCTATACCGCTACGGCGGTACGGCCCAGTGGGTCAACATACCCACCGATCGTGACAATTAGGCTTTGTGACTCTAATCTCTGCTGGAGATGTTTTTCTGCACCAGGTCCAGTACCTCACATGTGGTTGAGCAGCCCTGGAATAGTGCCTTTCTGGGAAGGACATAGACGGGATCTGTGATGTTAGCTTTTCTCTTAGTCCTGAAACAATCCTCTTCTGGGTCCCCTCCCCGGACTACAAACCGTCCAAGCATTGTGTGGTCACCTGGCTGGTACAAGCAGCTAAACTTCTTATTTCCATACACTGAGGGGACACAGAAACATCAGTTATACAGATTCTAAGGACTTTTTGGGTGGGAGTCTGGTAATAGCCCAAAGTTCCTCCGCACATGGGACAAGTAGATTAAGTATAATAATGTACAGACTGGGACTCCCATACTCCTTCTCTCGCTGTCTAGACTGATTTATAACCTGTATGCCGCCCCTCTCACCTACTCATATCGCGACATATGATGATATCTCTTTGGCCTATGGCCTGTGTATTGTAATTCTATAGTTATTGCCTCTACATATTTACCTTCCTGCTACTTCTAATAATCTTCCAGAACAAACGACACCTTGATTGGAGGTCGCCCTCCGTCTTTTTATTTTGCTTCCCTCCCTCTTCATTATGTTTTATTAAGCGGTCTGTTGTATTTTGTACTCTGTGCTATATAATATGTCTGTCTATACAATTTAGTTTTTTGTATTTTTATTTTTGCTTTTGTTCCACTACTGCTATTTTTACATAAGATTTCTTACCTACACAGGCTATTGAGATGTCGTTTGTTTTTTAAGCGGCCTGCGTGCTCAGCAATTGGCTTTGTGCTCGATTCTTTGTGTTTTCATCTGTAATAAAAATAGAATTGAAAAAACAAAACCTCGGTGTGTGTAAACTTCTGAGCCGCTGGGGATGCGATGATAGAAATACATGATTATCTCTAGTAATGTTCTGACATTTCACATTCTATATATATATATATATATATGGTAGTGATCCGGCCTCCACACGGCGAGGGACGCCTTTGGGCAAGGCCACACATCAGAACTAGAACCAGGGTCTGCACAGAAGACGCTCATTGTTTAGACACTGCTCTAGCATCATAACACCAGCTCACGTTGAGCTCTAATCTTTCCTATAGTCCCCATAAGACCAAATGTAAATATCACTTCCTAAAGGAATAAGAACAGGTCATCTTTGGATGAATATTTGGTTGACTCATGACAGCAGAGGTAGTGCACTGGTTAAGTTCTTGGCTAATAAATTAGATGAGTCAGGAAGGAACATGTGGGTTCCATCCCCAGGACCTCTTCCATGAAAGCCTTTCACCAGAGTAGGTTCACATGGTGAGAAATTATTTTAAAAAAGAAATACATTGCCCTGTTGGGCGTCAGAGGCTTGACAAAACTGTTGGATAAACATTGTCACCGTTAATCACATAAGTAAGGAACACCCTTACCACACAAGCTTCAAACCCAGGAACATGCACTAACTCTATTACAAGCCTGGCCTAAGCACTTCGACCCCAAGCCACAACACTGTCATACCTCAACAAGATCTAAAGTTTCTTATGTTGAAATTCCGATTTCCACTTTTTTTTTTTTAAAGTGATGAAAAAAGTGTTGCTGGTAGCTGCTGTCCAGTTGGGTCACAGCTTGCGTGATCTGAGTTGAGCATAGGGATGGCTTCTGTACAACGTGGGTTCCAATCCCCATGTTGTGCTCCTGGTGTCTTTGGGCTCTTTCCCAAAGTGTTATGGAGTGGTGGGTTATGATACCTGTTTGAGTGATGAGTATATTGCTGAAATATGCAATAATCTACTGTCATAAGAGACAGCTGCATAAGTATCATTCTTCTTATAAGTAACTGTCGTAGGCAGCAAATACCTAATTGCTCTGCCTCCACACCAAAATACTCTTTTGGACAAGGCCACATCAGAAATTGAACCAGGGCCTGCACAGGATACACACACTGCTTAAGCACCAGACCACCAGCTCAGGTTGATCTCTTTGTTTTCTTAATGGCCTCATAAGACCAAATGTAATCGTCACTTCCGACAGGAATAAGAACATTTAATCTTTGGAAGAATTTGCACCTGGTTCTCAACAGCAGAGGTAGCGCACTGGTAAAGTTCTCTGCAGATAACTTAGAGGAGTCAGGAACATGCAGGTTCTATCTCCAGGATCCTCCTTGTGTCTCCATCCTTTCACCAGTGCAGGTTCACAAGGTGAGGGATTATCTTAAAAGAGAAATCTTTTGCCCTATTGAGTGTCGAGCACTTGACAAAAATGTTAGAATTTTGGCTCAGGCAGCACGATTGTATAAGTAAGAAGGACGCCATCTACCACACAAGCAGTAAGCTCTGAACCCAGGTGCACAGAATAACACTCTAGCATTTAAGCCCCAAGCCACTCCAGGCTCAGCACAGTCATGCCCCAATGTGACCTAAAGTTTCTCTTGTTGAAAGTCTGATTGCCCGATTTTTAAAGAGGTGAATAATGTGTTGTTGTGTATCTGCTGTCCAGCTGGCTCACTGCTTGTGTCATCTGAGTTGGGTGTAGGAATCACTTCTATACAATGTGGGTTCTAATCCCCATGTTGGCCTCCTGGTGACCTTGGGATACTTCTCCCTTTTCCAAGGTGCCATAGTAATGCGTTATGATACCTGTCTGAGTTATGAGAATATTAGGCAAAAAGTTTTGCTAAGTACAGCTTTCTAGAAAAAGAGGCAACTGTATGCCTAACATTCTTCACATAAGTAACTTTCTTATGCAATGTACTTATTGCTTTGCCTCCACACCACTATAAACACCCACCCAGCAATGTACCTTTCAGACAAGGCCACACATCAGGACTTGAACCAGGGTCTGCATAGAAGGTGATCAATGTTTACATGCTGCTTAAGCTCCAGACCACCAGCTCAGGTTGATCTCTAGACTTTCTTATTGTCCCCATAAAACCAAATGTAAATGTCACTTCCAGTAGGAATAAGAACATGTCATCTATGGAAGAACTTGCACCTGGCTCTCAACAGCAGAGGTAGTGCACTGGTAACATTCAATGCTGATAAATTGGAGGAGTCTGGAACATGCAGGTTCTATCCCCAGGGATAGTGCAGGTTTGATTCCCAGGGGCTTGTATTGTCTCCAGCCTTCCTCCAGTGCAGGTTCACAAGGTGAGGGATTATTATAAAGGAGAAATCCATTTCCATGTTGAGTGCCAAGAATTTGACAAAGCTTTTGGCACGGGCATCAAGCTTGTATAAGTAAAAAGAACAACATCTACCAAACAAGTGACTTGCCACAATTTTTGAACCCAGGTACACCGGATAACACTTCAATGTTTCTGACCACAGCACTTAAGCCCCAAGCCACTCCAGTCACTGCACTGTCAATCACCAATGTGATCTAAAGTTTCTCTTGTTGAAAGTCTGATTGCCTCTTTCTTAAAGGGGTGATAAATGTGTTGTTGTGTATCTGCTGTCCAGCTGGCTCACAGCTTGTGTGATCTGAGTTGGGTGCAGGAATCACTGCTATACAATGTGGGTTCTATTCCCATGTTGTCCTCCTGGTGACCTTGGGGTACTTCCCCCTTTCCCAAGGTGCCACCTAAGGAGTAATGGGTTATGATACCTGTGAGAGTGATGGCAAGATTATTCAAAAATTTTCGCTAAGTACAGCTTTCTCAAAAAAGATTGCTGTACAACTAGTATTCTTCATATAAGAAACTTCCTTATGCAGCAATGTACTTATTGCTCTGCCTCCAAACTACTATAGACACCACCTAGCAATTGCTCTACTTCCACACCACTGTAAACACCACCCAGTAATGTACTTATTGCTCTGCCTCCACACCACACAACACAACAATGTAACTTTGAGATAAGATCACACATCTGGACTTGAACCAGTGTCTGCACAGCAGGTGATTGCTGCTTACATGCTGCTTAAGCCCTAGACCACCAGCTCAGGATGATATCTGGAGTTTCTTATTGTCCCCATAAGACTAAACTTAAATGTCACTTCCGGCAGGAATAAGAACATGTCATCTATGGAAGAACGTGCACCTGGCTCTTGATAGTAGAGGTAGCACACGGGTAAAGTTCACTGTTGATAAATTGGAGGAGTCTGGACTATGCAGGTTTGATTCCCAGGGGTTCCTTGTGTCTCCAGCTGTTCACAAGGTAAGGGATAATTTTAAAGGAGAAATCCATTGCACTGTTGAGTGTCAAGCACTTGACAACATTTTTGGAATTTTGGCGCAGGCAGCAAGCTTGTTTAAGTAAAAACAATGACATCTACCACACAAGTGACATTTCACAAGCTTTGAACCCAGGTCCACAGGGTAACACTTTAGCTTTCTTGAACCCAGCACATTTTTATTTTCTTAAAAGGGGTGTAAAATGCATCATTGCAGCATCTGAGCGCAGGGATCACTTCTGTACCACGTGGGTTCTAACCCCCGTGTTGTTTTCCTGGTGAACTTGGACTGCTTCCCTTTCCCAAAGTGCCACCTATGGAGTGATGGATTATATTACCTGTTTGAGTGATGAGTATATTGCTGAAATCTGCAATAATCTACTATATAAATACAACTGTCTAAGCAACAAATAGGAGCCACCTCCACACGCACCAAGCAGCAATGTACCTTTTGGAGAAGGCCACACATATGGATTTGAACCAGGGTCTGCACAGAAGACACTCACTGTTTAGACACTGCTACTTAAGGACCAGCCCACCAACTCAGGTTACTCTCTCAGCTTTATTATTGTCCCCATAAGACCAAATGTAAACGTCACTTCCAGCATGAAGAAGAACAGGTCATCTTTAAAGAATTTGTGGCCAGAGGTAGCGCACTGGTAATGTTCTCTGCTGATAAATTAGAGTTAAGAACATGTGGGTTCTGTCCCCAGGATCTCCTCCTTGTGTCTCCAGCCTTTCACAAGGTGAGGGATTCTTTTAAAAGAGAAATGCGTTGACCTGTCGAGCGTCAGCTGCTTGACAAAATTATTGGAAAAACATTGTCACCTTTAACTCCTTAATGACCGGGCCTGTTTGGGCCTTAATGACAAAGCCAGATTTGTTAAATCTGGTATGTGTGACTTTATCAGAGAATAACTCAGCGAAAGTTTTGAATATCCAAGTAATTCTGACATTGTTTTTTCGTCGCATGTTGTACTTTATTTTAGTGGTAAAAGTAGACTGATACGATTTGCGGAAATTAATAAAAAAAATAGAAAAAATGAAGAAATTTTGTAAAAAATATCATTTTTCCCTATTATTAACGGCAATATGTCACATATGTACATACATACTGCACAATTTTTTTTATTAAATATATATTTCCATCTCTTTACTCTATTTTGGCAGCACTTTTGAAAAAAAAATTATTTTTTTGAGCAATTTAGAAGACTTACAAGTTTAGTAATAATTTTATACATTTTGAAGTACATTTGGTTTTCCTGCACCAAGCCAGGTTTTCAGAGGCTCATAGGTGTCAGAATGGTGAAAACCCCCACAAGTGACCCCATTTTGCAAACTACACCCCTTAAGGTATTTATTAAGGGGTGTTGTAAGTATTTTGACCCCACAGTTTTTTTGTAAGAATTCATGCAAAGCAGGCGTAAAAAAATATAATCTCACTTTTTTCATAAAAGTATAACTTTGAAGACCGATTTCTTTGTAAATCGACCATGAGAATGAAGAAACACACCCCAAAATCTATCACCCTGTTTCTCCTGTTTTCAAAAATACCCCCATTGTGACCCTAATGCATTGCCTGGACACACGGCAGGGCCCGAAAGGAAGGGAACACCCGGAGTCTTTCAGGTCTCATATTTTGCTTGAAAATGTTTTAGGCCCCACTGTATATTTGGAGAGGTTTTGAGCTACCAGAACGATAGAAACTCCCCATAAACGACCCCATTTAGAAAACTAGACCCCTTAAGGTATTTATCTAGGGGTGTAGTGAGTATTTTGACCCCACAGTTTTTTGCTAAATTTAATGCATAGCAGGTGAAAACAAAATAAAAATCACTTTTTCCATAAAAATATCACTTTGAAGACCGATTTCTGTGTAAAGCGACCATAAGAATGAGGAAACACACCACAAAATCTATCACCCTGTTTCTCCTGTTTTCAAAAATGCCCCCATTGTGACTCTAATGCATTGCCTGGACACACAGCAGGGCTTGAAAGGAAGGGAGCACCCGGAGGCTTTCAGGACTCCTATTTTGCTTGAAAATGTTTTAGGCCCCACTTTATATTTGGAGAGGTTTTGAGCTACCAGAATGATAGAAACTCCCCATAAACGACCCCATTTAGAAAACTAGACTCCTTAAGGTATTTATCTAGGGGTGTAGTGAGTATTTTGACCCCACAGTTTTTTGCTAAATTTAATGCATAGCAGGTGAAAAAAAATAAAAATCACTTTTTCCATAAAAATATCACTTTGAAGACCGATTTCTGTGTAAAGCGACCATAAGACTGAAGAAACACACCCCAAAATCTATCACCCTGTTTCTCCTGTTTTCAAAAATGTCCCCATTGTGACTCTAATGCATTGCCTGGACACACAGCAGGGCTTGAAAGGAAGGGAGCACCCGGAGGCTTTCAGGACTCCTATTTTGCTTGAAAATGTTTTAGGCCCCACTTTATATTTGGAGAGGTTTTGAGCTACCAGAATGATAGAAACTCCCCATAAACGACCCCATTTAGAAAACTAGACTCCTTAAGGTATTTATCTAGGGGTGTAGTGAGTATTTTGACCCCACAGTTTTTTGCTAAATTTAATGCATAGCAGGTGAAAAAAAATAAAAATCACTTTTTCCATAAAAATATCACTTTGAAGACCGATTTCTGTGTAAAGCGACCATAAGAATGAAGAAACACACCCCAAAATCTATCACCCGGTTTCTCCTGTTTTCAAAAATACTCTCATTGTTGCCCCAATCTGCTTATTAGACGTGTGGCTGGGCCAAAAAGAGAGGGAGCACCCTTTGGCTTTCAGGGCACAATTGAATAAATTCTAGGCCCCATATCATGCATTTAGAGGCATTGAGCTGCCGGAACAAAAAAAAAAAACACGCAGAAATGACCCCATTTTAAAAACTAAACCCCTAAAGGTATTCATCTAGTGGTGTAGTGGGCATGCGGACCAAAAATTTTTTAAAGGAGGAAATAATGGGTATCATTTCAGACACTATGGGTATATAATGTTTTCTTCAAACTCTTATTACGTTTCCACATGAAATAGAGGAGACGTGGTAGAAGGTTATTTTATTAGAAATCTGCCACATTAATAAATTTGTGCGGCACAGAATAGAAGTGAAGCCGTGTATTCATAACGGATACATGTCGCTATAGACGTATTTGCCTGTACTTATGACTATGTCATGCTGAAGAAGCAGTTGGTGCCGTTATGATGTCATTGTGGACAGAATTCTGTCCTAATATAAAATCAGTCAGAGAGGAAAAAATAAACTGTACTGGAGTGACGGGCAATATCTTCAAACAAATGGAGGAAAATGTATCCAACGATGTTGCAAACTCGAGTCTGTTCACTAGATAGAAGAACACCTGCAGGGTGACAAGGATTTTTTTTTTTCAGTGACTGGTTGTACAATGTCTCTTTAGCTCCATCAATCCTTATGAGGGACGAATGTGCCAAGTGACGCGGTTCACCATAACAGACCCCTGCCCGGCAAGGTAGGAACCGCTATGTGCACAAAACAACCAATCACCTACAGAATATATAAAAGGACAGTGTCCAAAACCATCTATAGGAACAGTAAAGGATCACTAATCCCCAAAATGATGTCAGTATTTCCAGAAGAAACATAACAAAGCCCATGGTGTATTGATAAGGAACAGCTCGATTATTAGAGATCCTCCAAAAAAAAAATATCATGCCCGTATCACGGTACAGAATTAGGAATGTAACCGCTGTATGTGGCAGGACGTAGTCATAAGAAAAAGGAAATACATCCCCAATTTATTCTTGTAACCATTTCTAAAATGCACGACTTCCACTAATTCAGGGGCGGCACGGGCCGCAGGTGTTGGATTTATCTACTAATAAATGCAATGCCCACATTTATTTTTTATTTCAAGAACACTTGTGGGGTCCATGTTCTGAATAGACAGATGTGGGCTCCTGCACAATAAACAGTATTCATTTGTGAGTGATCAAGTCCTGGATTTAATTGTCCAAGAATTGTATAAAAAAAATCATAAAGGGGAAATTTAGTTTTACAGTCTGAAATAAATAAACCTCCCCATGAGAATCCCTCCCTCCCTCCCTTGGAAAGCCCAGAAACTAAACAAAAAAATATGCATAAATGAAATTGACTCCCTAAAAAGAATCCCCCCCACCCCACCCTTTTTGGTGTTCCCTAAATTATAGATAAAATTAATAATTAGAAACGGTGTGGTAGGTCTCAAAACAGGGGTAGTTGCACAGGCCTGGATTTGAAGGGCACATGGGGCAGTAAAACCGGAAATCGCTCCTCCTTCCGTGTTTACTGCACACCCGGCATCTCTTTTGGGGGTATCTTTGGTTCACAGAGGCAGGGACGGGGTGAAGGAAGTGGCGCTCAGTGAGCCTTTTGACATCCTCTGACTGGAAGGAGTCTCTAGGTGCGGGGGAGTCAAACAGGAGGTGCTCTAGAATGTTCTCCTGATACTGGAGGAAACTGAGCGTTCCCTGGGTCTTGTAGAGCACATAGCTGTTGTAAGTGGCCATCTGGATAAGGTAGATAGCTACCTTTTTATACCAGGCCCTAGTTTTGCGCTTGACCAGGTACGGTTGTAGGACCTGGTCAGATAGATCGACTCCCCCCATGAACTTGTTATAGTCCACCACGCAGACCGGTTTCCTCTTATCAGAGGTAGCGCCCCTCTCTCACACTGCCACTGTGGTGTCCTCGTGCACGGTGGAGAGCATGTACACCTCCTTTTTGTCACTCCATTTGACAGCGAGCAACTGGTCACTTGCAAATAAGAGTGACGCACCCCTTACTAGTCGCCTGGACACCAGTCGTTGAGGGAAGCCGACTATTTTTTCGTACCGTCCCACAGGCCCCTGTATTCGCAGCATGGAATACAGGGGGACACTGGTGTAGTAATTGTCGGTGTACACATAATACCCTTTTTGTAGGAATGGCACCATGAGTTCCCAGACAATTTTCCCACTAATGCCAATATCCTCTGGGCATCCTGGAGGATTAAGGTGGCGGTCCCTGCCCTCCTAAATGAAAAAGCCACAGGTGTAGCCCGTTGTGCTCTCGCACACCTTATAGAGTTTCACTCCGTATCGGGCTCTTTTGGAGGGGATGTATTGTCGAAACGATAGACGGCCCTTGAAGGACATAAGGGACTCATCTACCGCTAGTTTTTGGCCTGGGGTGTATAAATTGAAAAATGATTCACTTAGGAGGGAGATTAGGGGTCTCAGTTTGTTGAGGCGATCATAGGCTGGGTCACTTCTTGGGGGGATTTGTGTATTGTCAGAAAAATGCATGAAACGCATTAGAGTCTCATAGCGCGTTCGGGCCATAACGGCTGCAAATACAGGCGTGCTATGGATAGCGCTGGTAGCCCAATAGGAGCGGATAGAGTTTTTTTTTACTATCCCCATGTTTAGGGTAATTCCCCCCAAAAAATTTTATTTCAGAAACTGTTGTGGGGATCCATCCTCTGGCATAGCAAGACCTGGGATTTTGGGTGCCAAATTGCCTGGCGTATAAATTCGTCTGCTGGACGATTAGTTCCAGGACCTGATCGCCTATAAACAAATGAAAAAAATTATAGGGACTAAAATTTGAGACATCTGCGTTGATGCCTGGAGTCGCTGTAAATGGCAAAACTTGGGGGGAGAAAGCAATTGCAGGATCCCAAATTGCGGAAGGGACTGCAGTACTAGGCCCGTCTCCTGACGCTTCACCGCTGACCGCTGCGTCCACCACCATAGGGCTGAGGGGGTCCAATGGCAGAAGCAGAACTTGTGTCGCTTTCTGAGCCAAGTTCTGCTTCTGACGCAGTGTCCGTATCACTGCCGGAACAGCTAGAGCACAGCATGGCGTATGCCTGCTCTGCAGAGAACATTCTGCGGCTTCTGCGGTTCATGTTCACCACACTAATAATTGTTTTTTTTTTTTTTTTAGAAGACTAACAAAAAAACGGGGGTGATTACGTGTAATCTGGGGTGATTACTGGTAATCTGGGGTAATTACGGGTAATCTGGGTTAATTACGGGTAATCTGGGGTAATTACGGGTAATCTGGGGTAATAACGGGTAATCTGGGGTAAATTACGGACAATATTCGGATAATATCGGAAAATACTGGCGAGTAAGTATGTGGTGTATTTTACAGTATAATACAGCACAAGATTTGTATAGTATTTCTCTCTCTCCTCTCACAGATCAACTACAGTGAGAGGAGGGAGGGAAAGAACACAAATCTTGTGCTGTATTTTGAAAATATGGGACTATGGTCACTGTGATAGGTATATCACAGTGACCATCTGATCAGGGACCAATTATAACGGTCCCTGATCAGTTTCCATTTACAGGCAGAATAGCTGCCTTTCACTGACAGCGCATGCGTGCGCCATTTTTTTTTTCCGGCGGTTGGGGGGAGGGGGGCACGATCGGAGGCCTAACAAATAGTTTTTTATCTCCTCTCACCAAACATTCATGGTGAGAGGAGATAAAAAGTCAGATTTCAATGCTGCATTAATTGTAACGGCGATCGCCGGTATTCGTTGAATACCGGCGATCGCCGGTTTGGGGACCGCAAACAACGGTCCCCAGAGTGTGCTCCAAGGCCTCAGCTACCTCCGGAACTATCTCCTTTCACGGCGCCGCAATTTTATTCTGATGCAGCGCCGTGAAAAGGCGTATGTATCAGAATAAAGCCCGTTAGTGGCCGCCGTTAAAAGGCGTATTGGCGGTCACTAACGGGTTAAGAACAGGCAGCAAGATTATATAAGTGAGGAGAATGGCGTCTACCACACAAGTGGCATGCAGCAAGACTCGAAACCAGGAACATGGGCTAACACCGTAGCGTTCCTGAACTCAGCACTTTAAGGGGTTATCCACGACCGGACAACTGATGACCTTTCCTGTGGAGTCACAATATAAATCAAGTAGAAAAATATGAGACAATGAAAGATGTGATATTTATTTTTAGAGATGATTTTGAGGCAGCGATTATAAAACAAGAACATTTTTATTATATTACATGCAAAGAAAGCGAAACAACAGGAGGCGCGATGATCATTTTAGGCACAACTCCGAGCGGTAAATCTCATATAAAGTGCATATAGTTCCCCTCCCCCATCACCTTCAGTTATTAATCGTTCTTCTCCGCACTGTACCGTGGTTTATATTTCCTCCTCTTACTGAAGATATTGTAGAAATATTATACAGGAGAACGGTGTCAGTGACATCTCGAGAAGACGAGTCGTTCATTACTGGATCACATCGAAACCAACTTTCTGGAGCGCTGGTGGGAGCCGGGTTAGGGTTAGGGTCACATCTCAGCACAGTTTTCAGACGGACACACATTTTAGTTTTCAGTTTGACACTTCAGTGTTTTTCGATATTTTAGTCGGATGTTTCTATGGTAACTGAAGTCCAAATATAAACATTTCAGAAGTTTTTAAACTGTTATCGACAAACACATCAAGTTTATGTAAAGACCCAATATTTCCAGTGTTGACCCTTCTTCTTCTTCTTGACTTCTGTAGTTCGCCATGGCATGCTGGATATCAGCTCCTGGGCCAAATCCTGACTGATGGCCTATTCTTACTTATCATTGTGAGGAGTTTATCACTATTTCTGTGTTCTTTTTCTCTACCCGCTTTTTGAGGATTGACCACAGGTTCTCAATGGGATTAAGATTTGAGGAGTTTGGAACTTCCGGAGGCGGGGAATCCTGAGTGGCCGCATCTTACCGCGGATCCGGGCATCGTGCAGGGAATCCAGCTGTCATCGCTGCCATCGGGGGTCCGCTGTCCTCCTTCCTGAGGTGGGTGACAGGACATCCTCCCCTGCACCGTCGGAGTCGCTCATTTCCAGCTCCGTGAATCCTTAGTGTCTCCAGGGAGACACGCCGCCCCAGTGACTGTCGGCCATCTTGGGGCCTGCTGCATTGTCGCGAGTGCGATTGGCCGGGAGGCTTCGCCGGCGCTGCTGCTACATCCCCTCTTCTCAAGGGGGGTCTCGGAGCCCCTGTACCGCTCCCCAGGGACGCTCTCTTGCCAGTACACACTGCGGGCATCGTGCTGCGGGCATCAACTTTGCCCGCCACGTGGAGTCGTCGGCCATCTTGGGGTCATTTAGCCTGCATATAATGTATAGTAAGGGGGGTCTCTAGCCTGCATATAATGTATAGTAACGGGGGGTCTCTAGCCTGCATATAATGTATAGTAAGGGGGGTCCCTAGCCTGCATATAATGTATAGTAACGGGGGGTCTCTAGCCTGTATATAATGTATAGAAAGGGGGGTCTCTAGCCTGTATATAATGTATAGTAAAGGGGGGTCTCTAGCCTGCATATAATGTATAGTAAAGGGGGGTCTCTAGCCTGTATATAATGTATAGTAAAGGGGGGTCTCTAGCCTGTATATAATGTATAGTAAAGGGTGGTCTCTAGCCTGTATATAATGTGTAGTAAAGGGGGGTCTCTAGCCTGTATATAATGTATAGTAAAGGGGGGTCTCTAGCCTGCATATAATGTATAGTAAAGGGGGGTCTCTAGCCTGTATATAATGTATAGTAAAGGGGGGTCTCTAGCCTGCATATAATGTATAGTAAAGGGGGGTCTCTAGCCTGCATATAATGTATAGTAAAGGGGGGTCTCTAGCCTGTATATAATGTATAGTAAAGGGGGGTCTCTAGCCTGCATATAATGTATAGTAAAGGGGGGTCTCTAGCCTGTATATAATGTATAGTAAAGGGTGGTCTCTAGCCTGTATATAATGTGTAGTAAAGGGGGGTCTCTAGCCTGTATATAATGTATAGTAAAGGGGGGTCTCTAGCCTGTATATAATGTGTAGTAAAGGGGGGTCTCTAGCCTGTATATAATGTATAGTAAAGGGGGGTCTCTAGCCTGCATATAATGTATAGTAACGGGGGGGTCTCTAGCCTGCATATAATGTATAGTAAAGGGGGGTCTCTAGCCTGTATATAATGTATAGTAGAGGGGGGTCTCTAGCCTGTATATAATGTATAGTAAAGGGGGGTCTCTAGCCTGTATATAATGTATAGTAACGGGGGGGGGGGGTCTCTAGCCTGTATATAATGTATAGTAAAGGGGGGTCTCTAGCCTGTATATAATGTATAGTAAAGGGGGGTCTCTAGCCTGTATATAATGTATAGTAAAGGGGGGTCTCTAGCCTGTATATAATGTATAGTAAAGGGGGGTCTCTAGCCTGTATATAATGTATAGTAAAGGGGGGTCTCTAGCCTGTATATAATGTATAGTAAAGGGGGGTCTCTAGCCTGTATATAATGTATAGTAAAGGGGGGTCTCTAGCCTGTATAT
Source organism: Rhinoderma darwinii (assembly GCF_050947455.1). Classification (NCBI taxonomy): domain Eukaryota; kingdom Metazoa; phylum Chordata; class Amphibia; order Anura; family Rhinodermatidae; genus Rhinoderma; species Rhinoderma darwinii. The sequence continues at coordinate 99,816,385 of NC_134697.1, read as the reverse complement.
AATGTATAGTAAGGGGGGGGTCTCTAGCCTGCATATAATGTATAGTAAAGGGGGGTCTCTAGCCTGCATATAATGTATAGTAAAGGGGGGTCTCTAGCCTGCATATAATGTATAGTAAAGGGGGGTCTCTAGCCTGTATATAATGTATAGTAAAGGGGGGTCTCTAGCCTGTATATAATGTATAGTAAAGGGGGGTCTCTAGCCTGTATATAATGTATAGTAAAGGGGGGTCTCTAGCCTGCATATAATGTATAGTAAAGGGGGGTCTCTAGCCTGTATATAATGTATAGTAAAGGGGGGTCTCTAGCCTGTATATAATGTATAGTAAAGGGGGGTCTCTAGCCTGCATATAATGTATAGTAAAGGGGGGTCTCTAGCCTGTATATAATGTATAGTAAAAGGGGGTCTCTAGCCTGTATATAATGTATAGTAAAGGGGGGTCTCTAGCCTGTATATAATGTGTAGTAAAGGGGGGTCTCTAGCCTGTATATAATGTATAGTAAAGGGGGGTCTCTAGCCTGCATATAATGTATAGTAAAGGGGGGTCTCTAGCCTGTATATAATGTATAGTAAAGGGGGGTCTCTAGCCTGTATATAATGTATAGTAAAGGGGGGTCTCTAGCCTGCATATAATGTATAGTAAAGGGGGGTCTCTAGCCTGTATATAATGTATAGTAAAGGGGGGTTTCTAGCCTGTATATAATGTATAGTAAAGGGGGGTCTCTAGCCTGTATATAATGTATAGTAAAGGGGGGTTTCTAGCCTGTATATAATGTATAGTAAAGGGGGGTCTCTAGTCTGTATATAATGTATAGTAAAGGGGGGGTCTCTAGCCTGTATATAATGTATAGTAACGGGGGGGGGGGTCTCTAGCCTGTATATAATGTATAGTAAAGGGGGGTCTCTAGCCTGTATATAATGTGTAGTAAAGGGGGGTCTCTAGCCTGTATATAATGTATAGTAAAGGGGGGTCTCTAGCCTGTATATAATGTATAGTAAAGGGTGCTCTCTAGCCTGTATATAATGTGTAGTAAAGGGGGGTCTCTAGCCTGTATATAATGTGTAGTAAAGGGGGGTCTCTAGCCTGTATATAATGTATAGTAAAGGGGGGTCTCTAGCCTGTATATAATGTGTAGTAAAGGGGGGTCTCTAGCCTGTATATAATGTATAGTAAAGGGGGGTCTCTAGCCTGTATATAATGTATAGTAAAGGGGGGTCTCTAGCCTGTATATAATGTATAGTAAGGGGGGTCTCTAGCCTGTATATAATGTATAGTAAAGGGGGGTCTCTAGTCTGTATATAATGTATAGTAAAGGGGGGTCTCTAGCCTGCATATAATGTATAGTAAAGGGGGGTCTCTAGCCTGTATATAATGTATAGTAAAGGGGGGTCTCTAGCCTGTATATAATGTATAGTAAAGGGGGGGTCTCTAGCCTGTATATAATGTATAGTAAAGGGGGGTCTCTAGCCTGTATATAATGTATAGTAAAGGGGAGTCTCTAGCCTGTATATAATGTATAGTAAAGGGGGGTCTCTAGCCTGTATATAATGTGTAGTAAAGGGGGGTCTCTAGCCTGTATATAATGTATAGTAAAGGGGGGGTCTCTAGCCTGTATATAATGTATAGTAAAGGGGGGTCTCTAGCCTGTATATAATGTATAGTAAAGGGGAGTCTCTAGCCTGTATATAATGTATAGTAAAGGGGGGTCTCTAGCCTGTATATAATGTATAGTAAAGGGGGGTCTCTAGCCTGTATATAAAGTATAGTAAAGGGGGGTATCTAGCCTGCATATAATGTATAGTAACGGGGGGGGGGGGTCTCTAGCCTGTATATAATGTATAGTAAAGGGGGGTCTCTAGCCTGCATATAATGTATAGTAAAGGGGGGTCTCTAGCCTGCATATAATGTATAGTAACGGGGGGGGGTCTCTAGCCTGTATATAATGTATAGTAAAGGGGGGTCTCTAGCCTGTATATAATGTATAGTAACGGGGGGGGGGTCTCTAGCCTGTATATAATGTATAGTAAAGGGGGGTCTCTAGCCTGTATATAATGTATAGTAAAGGGGGGTCTCTAGCCTGCATATAATGTATAGTAAAGGGGGGTCTCTAGCCTGTATATAATGTATAGTAAAGGGGGGTCTCTAGCCTGTATATAATGTATAGTAAAGGGGGGTCTCTAGCCTGTATATAATGTATAGTAAAGGGGGGTCTCTAGCCTGTATATAATGTATAGTAAAGGGGGGTCTCTAGCCTGCATATAATGTATAGTAAAGGGGGGTCTCTAGCCTGTATATAATGTATAGTAAAGGGGGGTCTCTAGCCTGTATATAATGTATAGTAAAGGGGGGTCTCTAGCCTGTATATAATGTATAGTAAAGGGGGGTCTCTAGCCTGTATATAATGTATAGTAAAGGGGGGTCTCTAGCCTGTATATAATGTATAGTAAAGGGGGGTCTCTAGCCTGCATATAATGTATAGTAAAGGGGGGTCTCTAGCCTGTATATAATGTATAGTAAAGGGGGGTCTCTAGCCTGTATATAATGTATAGTAAAGGGGGGTCTCTAGCCTGTATATAATGTATAGTAAAGGGGGGTCTCTAGCCTGTATATAATGTATAGTAAAGGGGGGTCTCTAGCCTGTATATAATGTATAGTAAAGGGGGGTCTCTAGCCTGTATATAATGTATAGTAAGGGGGGTCTCTAGCGTGTATATAATGTATAGTAAAGGGGGGTCTCTAGCCTGTATATAATGTATAGTAAAGGGGGGTCTCTAGCCTGCATATAATGTATAGTAAAGGGGGGTCTCTAGCCTGCATATAATGTATAGTAAAGGGGGGTCTCTAGCCTGTATATAATGTATAGTAAAGGGGGGTCTCTAGCCTGCATATAATGTATAGTAAAAGGGGGTCTCTAGCCTGCATATAATGTATAGTAAAAGGGGGTCTCTAGCCTGTATATAATGTATAGTAAAGGGGGGTCTCTAGCCTGTATATAATGTGTAGTAAAGGGGGGTCTCTAGCCTGTATATAATGTATAGTAAAGGGGGGTCTCTAGCCTGCATATAATCTATAGTAAGGGGTGGTCTCTAGCCTGCATATAATGTATAGTAAAGGGGGGTCTCTAGCCTGTATATAATGTATAGTAAAGGGGGGTCTCTAGTCTGTATATAATGTATAGTAAGGGGGGTCTCTAGCCTGTATATAATGTATAGTAAGGGGTGGTCTCTAGCCTGCATATAATGTATAGTAAAGGGGGGTCTCTAGCCTGTATATAATGTATAGTAAAGGGGGGTCTCTAGTCTGTATATAATGTATAGTAAGGGGGGTCTCTAGCCTGTATATAATGTATAGTAAAGGGGGGTCTCTAGCCTGCATATAATGTATAGTAAAGGGGGGTCTCTAGCCTGCATATAATGTATAGTAAAAGGGGGGTCTCTAGCCTGTATATAATGTATAGTAAAGGGGGGTCTCTAGCCTGTATATAATGTGTAGTAAAGGGGGGTCTCTAGCCTGTATATAATGTATAGTAAAGGGGGGTCTCTAGCCTGCATATAATGTATAGTAAAGGGGGGTCTCTAGCCTGTATATAATGTATAGTAAAGGGGGGTCTCTAGCCTGCATATAATGTATAGTAAAGGGGGGTCTCTAGCCTGCATATAATGTATAGTAAAGGGGGGTCTCTAGCCTGTATATAATGTATAGTAAAGGGGGGTCTCTAGCCTGCATATAATGTATAGTAAAGGGGGGTCTCTAGCCTGTATATAATGTATAGTAAAGGGTGGTCTCTAGCCTGTATATAATGTGTAGTAAAGGGGGGTCTCTAGCCTGTATATAATGTATAGTAAAGGGGGGTCTCTAGCCTGTATATAATGTGTAGTAAAGGGGGGTCTCTAGCCTGTATATAATGTATAGTAAAGGGGGGTCTCTAGCCTGTATATAATGTATAGTAAAGGGGGGTCTCTAGCCTGCATATAATGTATAGTAAAGGGGGGTCTCTAGCCTGTATATAATGTATAGTAAAGGGGGGTCTCTAGCCTGTATATAATGTATAGTAAAGGGGGGTCTCTAGCCTGTATATAATGTATAGTAAAGGGGGGTCTCTAGCCTGTATATAATGTATAGTAACGGGGGGGGGGGGGTCTCTAGCCTGTATATAATGTATAGTAAAGGGGGGTCTCTAGCCTGTATATAATGTATAGTAAAGGGGGGTCTCTAGCCTGCATATAATGCATAGTAAAGGGGGGTCTCTAGCCTGTATATAATGTATAGTAAAGGGGGGTCGCTAGCCTGTATATAATGTATAGTAAAGGGGGGTCTCTAGCCTGTATATAATGTATAGTAAAGGGGGGTCTCTAGCCTGTATATAATGTATAGTAAAGGGGGGTCTCTAGCCTGTATATAATGTATAGTAAGGGGGGGGTCTCTAGCCTGTATATAATGTATAGTAAAGGGGGGTCACTAGCCTGTATATAATGTATAGTAAAGGGGGGTCTCTAGCCTGCATATAATGTATAGTAAAGGGGGGTCTCTAGCCTGCATATAATGTATAGTAAAGGGGGGTCTCTAGCCTGTATATAATGTATAGTAAAGGGGGGTCTCTAGCGTGTATATAATGTATAGTAAAGGGGGGTCTCTAGCCTGTATATAATGTATAGTAAAGGGGGGTCTCTAGCGTGTATATAATGTATAGTAAAGGGGGGTCTCTAGCCTGCATATAATGTATAGTAACGGGGGGTCTCTAGCCTGTATATAATGTATAGAAAGGGGGGTCTCTAGCCTGTATATAATGTATAGTAAAGGGGGGTCTCTAGCCTGCATATAATGTATAGTAAAGGGGGGTCTCTAGCTTGTATATAATGTATAGTAAAGGGGGGTCTCTAGCTTGTATATAATGTATAGTAAAGGGGGGTCTCTAGCCTGCATATAATGTATAGTAAAGGGGGGTCTCTAGCCTGTATATAATGTATAGTAAAGGGGGGTCTCTAGCCTGTATATAATGTATAGTAAAGGGGGGTCTCTAGCCTGCATATAATGTATAGTAAAGGGGGGTCTCTAGCCTGTATATAATGTATAGTAAAGGGGGGTCTCTAGCGTGTATATAATGTATAGTAAAGGGGGGTCTCTAGCCTGTATATAATGTATAGTAAAGGGGGGTCTCTAGCCTGTATATAATGTATAGTAAAGGGGGGTCTCTAGCCTGCATATAATGTATAGTAAAGGGGGGTCTCTAGCCTGTATATAATGTATAGTAAAGGGGGGTCTCTAGCCTGCATATAATGTATAGTAAAGGGGGGTCTCTAGCCTGTATATAATGTATAGTAAAGGGGGGTCTCTAGCCTGTATATAATGTATAGTAGAGGGGGGTCTCTAGCCTGCATATAATGTATAGTAAAGGGGGGTCTCTAGCCTGCATACAATGTATAGTAAAGGGGGGTCTCTAGCCTGTATATAATGTATAGTAAAGGGGGGTCTCTAGCCTGTATATAATGTATAGTAAAGGGGGGTCTCTAGTGTGCATATAATGTATAGTAAAGGGGGGTCTCTAGCCTGTATATAATGTATTGTAAAGGGGGGTCTCTAGCCTGCATATAATGTATAGTAAAGGGGGGTCTCTAGCCTGTATATAATGTATTGTAAAGGGGGGTCTCTAGCCTGTATATAATGTATTGTAAAGGGGGGTCTCTAGCCTGTATATAATGTATAGTAAAGGGAGGTCTCTAGCCTGCATATAATGTATAGTAAAGGGGGGTCACTAGCCTGTATATAATGTATAGTAAAGGGGGGTCTCTAGCCTGTATATAATGTATAGTAAAGGGGGGTCACTAGCCTGTATATAATGTATAGTAAAGGGGGGGTCTCTAGCCTGTATATAATGTATAGTAAAGGGGGGTCTCTAGCCTGTATATAATGTATAGTAAAGGGGGGTCTCTAGCCTGTATATAATGTATAGTAAAGGGGGGTCTCTAGCCTGTATATAATGTATAGTAAAGGGGGGTCTCTAGCCTGTATATAATGTATTGTAAAGGGGGGTCTCTAGCCTGTATATAATGTATTGTAAAGGGGGGTCTCTAGCCTGTATATAATGTATTGTAAAGGGGGGTCTCTAGCCTGTATATAATGTATAGTAAAGGGGGGTCTCTAGCCTGCATATAATGTATAGTAAAGGGGGGTCTCTAGCCTGTATATAATGTATAGTAAAGGGGGGTCTCTAGCCTGCATATAATGTATAGTAGAGGGGGGTCTCTAGTCTGTATATAATGTATAGTAAAGGGGGGTCTCTAGCCTGCATACAATGTATAGTAAAGGGGGGGTCTCTAGCCTGTATATAATGTATAGTAAAGGGGGGTCTCTAGCCTGCATATAATGTATAGTAACGGGGGGTCTCTAGCCTGCATATAATGTATAGTAAAGGGGGGTCTCTAGCCTGTATATAATGTATAGTAAAGGGGGGTCTCTAGCCTGTATATAATGTATAGTAAAGGGGGGTCACTAGCCTGTATATAATGTATAGTAAAGGGGGGGTCTCTAGCCTGTATATAATGTATAGTAAAGGGGGGTCTCTAGCCTGTATATAATGTATAGTAAAGGGGGGTCTCTAGCCTGTATATAATGTATAGTAAAGGGGGGTCTCTAGCCTGTATATAATGTATAGTAAAGGGGGGTCTCTAGCCTGTATATAATGTATAGTAAAGGGGGGTCTCTAGCCTGTATATAATGTGTAGTAAAGGGGGGTCTCTAGCCTGTATATAATGTATAGTAAAGGGGGGTCTCTAGCCTGTATATAATGTATAGTAAAGGGGGGTCTCTAGCCTGCATATAATGTATAGTAAAGGGGGGTCTCTAGCCTGTATATAATGTATAGTAAAGGGGGGTCTCTAGCCTGTATATAATGTATAGTAAAGGGGGGTCTCTAGCCTGTATATAATGTATAGTAAAGGGGGGTCTCTAGCCTGCATATAATGTATAGTAAAGGGGGGTCTCTAGCCTGTATATAATGTATAGTAAAGGGGGGTCTCTAGCCTGTATATAATGTATAGTAAAGGGGGGTCTCTAGCCTGTATATAATGTATAGTAAAGGGGGGTCTCTAGCCTGTATATAATGTATAGTAAGGGGGGGTCTCTAGCCTGTATATAATGTATAGTAAAGGGGGGTCTCTAGCCTGTATATAATGTATTGTAAAGGGGGGTCTCTAGCCTGCATATAATGTATAGTAAAGGGGGGTCTCTAGCCTGCATATAATGTATAGTAAGGGGGGTCACTAGCCTGTATATAATGTATAGTAAAGGGGGGTCTCTAGCCTGCATATAATGTATAGTAAAGGGGGGTCTCTAGCCTGTATATAATGTATAGTAAAGGGGGGTCTCTAGCCTGCATATAATGTATAGTAAAGGGGGGTCTCTAGCCTGCATATAATGTATAGTAAAGGGGGGTCTCTAGCCTGTATATAATGTATAGTAAAGGGGGGTCTCTAGTCTGTATATAATGTATAGTAAAGGGGGGTCTCTAGCCTGTATATAATGTATAGTAAAGGGGGGTCTCTAGCCTGTATATAATGTATAGTAAAGGGGGGTCTCTAGCCTGTATATAATGTATAGTAAAGGGGGGTCTCTAGTCTGTATATAATGTATAGTAAGGGGGGTCTCTAGCCTGTATATAATGTATAGTAAAGGGGGGTCTCTAGCCTGTATATAATGTATAGTAAAGGGGGGTCTCTAGCTTGTATATAATGTATAGTAAAGGGGGGTCTCTAGCTTGTATATAATGTATAGTAAAGGGGGGTCTCTAGCCTGCATATAATGTATAGTAAAGGGGGGTCTCTAGCCTGCATATAATGTATAGTAAAGGGGGGTCTCTAGTCTGTATATAATGTATAGTAAAGGGGGGTCTCTAGCCTGCATATAATGTATAGTAAAGGGGGGTCTCTAGCCTGCATATAATGTATAGTAAAGGGGGGTCTCTAGTCTGTATATAATGTATAGTAAGGGGGGTCTCTAGCCTGCATATAATGTATAGTAAAGGGGGGTCTCTAGCCTGTATATAATGTATAGTAAAGGGTGGTCTCTAGCCTGTATATAATGTGTAGTAAAAGGGGGTCTCTAGCCTGTATATAATGTATAGTAAAGGGGGGTCTCTAGCCTGTATATAATGTATAGTAAAGGGGAGTCTCTAGTCTGCATATAATGTATAGTAAAGGGGGGTCTCTAGCCTGCATATAATGTATAGTAAAGGGGGGTCTCTAGCCTGTATATAATGTATAGTAAAGGGGGGTCTCTAGCCTGCATATAATGTATAGTAAAGGGGGGTCTCTAGCCTGCATATAATGTATAGTAAAGGGGGGTCTCTAGCCTGTATATAATGTATAGTAAAGGGGGGTCTCTAGCCTGCATATAATGTATAGTAAAGGGGGGTCTCTAGCCTGTATATAATGTATAGTAAAGGGGGGTCTCTAGCCTGCATATAATGTATAGTAAAGGGGGGTCTCTAGCCTGTATATAATGTATAGTAAAGGGGGGTCTCTAGCCTGTATATAATGTATAGTAAAGGGGGGTCTCTAGCCTGCATATAATGTATAGTAAAGGGGGGTCTCTAGCTTGTATATAATGTATAGTAAAGGGGGGTCTCTAGCCTGTATATAATGTATAGTAAAGGGGGGTCTCTAGCCTGTATATAATGTATAGTAAAGGGGGGTCTCTAGCCTGCATATAATGTATAGTAAAGGGGGGTCTCTAGCTTGTATATAATGTATAGTAAAGGGGGGTCTCTAGCCTGTATATAATGTATAGTAAAGGGGGGTCTCTAGCCTGTATATAATGTATAGTAAAGGGGGGTCTCTAGCCTGTATATAATGTATAGTAAAGGGGGGTCTCTAGCCTGTATATAATGTATAGTAAAGGGGGGTCTCTAGCCTGTATATAATGTATAGTAAAGGGGGGTCTCTAGCCTGTATATAATGTATAGTAAAGGGGGGTCTCTAGCCTGTATATAATGTATAGTAAGGGGGGTCTCTAGCCTGCATATAATGTATAGTAAAGGGGGGTCTCTAGCCTGCATATAATGTATAGTAAAGGGGGGTCTCTAGCCTGTATATAATGTATAGTAAAGGGGGGTCTCTAGCCTGTATATAATGTATAGTAAAGGGGGGTCTCTAGCCTGTATATAATGTATAGTAAAGGGGGGTCTCTAGCCTGTATATAATGTATAGTAAAGGGGGGTCTCTAGCCTGCATATAATGTATAGTAAAGGGGGGTCTCTAGCCTGCATATAATGTATAGTAAAGGGGGGTCTCTAGCCTGTATATAATGTATAGTAAAGGGGGGTCTCTAGCTTGTATATAATGTATAGTAAAGGGGGGTCTCTAGCCTGTATATAATGTATAGTAAAGGGGGGTCTCTAGCCTGTATATAATGTATAGTAAGGGGGGTCACTAGCCTGTATATAATGTATAGTAAAGGGGGGTCTCTAGCCTGCATATAATGTATAGTAAAGGGGGGTCTCTAGTCTGTATATAATGTATAGTAAAGGGGGGTCTCTAGCCTGTATATAATGTATAGTAAAGGGGGGTCTCTAGCCTGTATATAATGTATAGTAAAGGGGGGTCTCTAGCTTGTATATAATGTATAGTAAAGGGGGGTCTCTAGCCTGCATATAATGTATAGTAAAGGGGGGTCTCTAGCCTGCATATAATGTATAGTAAAGGGGGGTCTCTAGCCTGTATATAATGTATAGTAAAGGGGGGTCTCTAGCTTGTATATAATGTATAGTAAAGGGGGGTCTCTAGCCTGTATATAATGTATAGTAAAGGGGGGGTCTCTAGCCTGTATATAATGTATAGTAAAGGGGGGTCTCTAGCCTGTATATAATGTATAGTAAAGGGGGGTCTCTAGCCTGTATATAATGTATAGTAAAGGGGGGTCTCTAGCCTGTATATAATGTATAGTAAAGGGGGGTCTCTAGCCTGCATATAATGTATAGTAAAGGGGGGTCTCTAGCCTGCATATAATGTATAGTAAAGGGGGGTCTCTAGCCTGTATATAATGTATAGTAAAGGGGGGTCTCTAGCTTGTATATAATGTATAGTAAAGGGGGGTCTCTAGCCTGTATATAATGTATAGTAAAGGGGGGTCTCTAGCCTGTATATAATGTATAGTAAGGGGGGTCACTAGCCTGTATATAATGTATAGTAAAGGGGGGTCTCTAGCCTGCATATAATGTATAGTAAAGGGGGGTCTCTAGTCTGTATATAATGTATAGTAAAGGGGGGTCTCTAGCCTGTATATAATGTATAGTAAAGGGGGGTCTCTAGCCTGTATATAATGTATAGTAAAGGGGGGTCTCTAGCTTGTATATAATGTATAGTAAAGGGGGGTCTCTAGCCTGCATATAATGTATAGTAAAGGGGGGTCTCTAGCCTGCATATAATGTATAGTAAAGGGGGGTCTCTAGCCTGCATATAATGTATAGTAAAGGGGGGTCTCTAGCCTGTATATAATGTATAGTAAAGGGGGGTCTCTAGCCTGTATATAATGTATAGTAAAGGGGGGTCTCTAGCTTGTATATAATGTATAGTAAAGGGGGGTCTCTAGCCTGCATATAATGTATAGTAAAGGGGGGTCTCTAGCCTGTATATAATGTATAGTAAAGGGGGGTCTCTAGCTTGTATATAATGTATAGTAAAGGGGGGTCTCTAGCCTGCATATAATGTATAGTAAAGGGGGGTCTCTAGCCTGTATATAATGTATAGTAAAGGGGGGTCTCTAGCGTGTATATAATGTATAGTAAAGGGGGGTCTCTAGCCTGCATATAATGTATAGTAAAGGGGGGTCTCTAGCCTGCATATAATGTATAGTAAAGGGGGGTCTCTAGCCTGCATATAATGTATAGTAAAGGGGGGTCTCTAGCCTGTATATAATGTATAGTAAAGGGGGGTCTCTAGCCTGCATATAATGTATAGTAAAGGGGGGTCTCTAGCCTGTATATAATGTATAGTAAAGGGGGGTCTCTAGCCTGCATATAATGTATAGTAAAGGGGGGTCTCTAGCCTGCATATAATGTATAGTAAAGGGGGGTCTCTAGCCTGTATATAATGTATAGTAAAGGGGGGTCTCTAGCTTGTATATAATGTATAGTAAAGGGGGGTCTCTAGCCTGTATATAATGTATAGTAAAGGGGGGTCTCTAGCCTGCATATAATGTATAGTAAAGGGGGGTCACTAGCCTGTATATAATGTATAGTAAAGGGGGGTCTCTAGCCTGCATATAATGTATAGTAAAGGGGGGTCTCTAGTCTGTATATAATGTATAGTAAAGGGGGGTCTCTAGCCTGCATACAATGTATAGTAAAGGGGGGTCTCTAGCCTGTATATAATGTATAGTAAGGGGGGTCTCTAGCCTGCATATAATCTATAGTAAGGGGTGGTCTCTAGCCTGCATATAATGTATAGTAAGGTCGGATTTGTTGTCACAGAATCAGGAATTTTTCCTGGTTCCTCTGGTGCGATCAGCTCAGTCATGTATGTAGGATTGTACATGCGTGTGCGATCCCAACATGAAAATTACACCCCCAGATGTCGTCTTTTAAGGGAGGCCGGATATAAAGTCCTGTCACCTCTGTCTCCTTCATACGTCAGGCGGAGGTGAGCAGGTTTAGGTTGGGCGGCTCCTCCTGGGCCAGTGCCGTTTGCTGGCCCCCCAGGCTTTAATATGTCAGCCCCTAATTGTCCCATCATGCATTAGTACTAGATTCATGATTTTATTACAGTTTATAAGATATGTCTGCTGTGTTCATGTAGATTTATTTATGAAAAGGGACTAAATAAAACCTTAAAATGTTATTATAAAAAGATATTAGGGGGAATTTATTAAATGTCCTACAGCTGTAATGACGGGGTAGGGAGACAGACAGGTGAGCCCTAATCTACCCGCCACTCAGTCCCTGCCTACTTGCAACGGCCCGTCCTAGGCGACGGCGTACAACAGGGCTACGGTCCCTACACTCACTATGTGCACGACAGACAAACAGACAAGGGTACACAGAGGTAGGGGGAGAAAGGGGCAGTGCCCACGGCAACACCGTGAGCAACAAGAGTAGTGAACGAGCCGAGTCAAACCAGGAGTGTACGAGGTACCAAACGCAGAGGAGGAGAGTAGTCAGTAAGCCAGGGTCTATATGGAGCAGAGGACAAAAGTACAAGCAGCAGCAGCAGAGCCAGGAAACAAACAGAATCACAGGCAAAGGAGGAGCAGGAAATGCAGGTATAAATAGACAGAGGGTGGGAGCAAGCTCTGTCTTGCCAGGCTGTGATAGGCTCTCCCACTCCTCAGCCTCCCAGCCTGATTGGTAGAAGGAGGGGTCACTCGATCAGACTTAGGAGCAGGTGCAGACTGACTAACCACGGGCGTCGACACAGAAGCTGTGTCTGGCAGATCCTTTACACAGCAGCTCAATGGCGCAGAAAAGTTACCAACGCATCAAAAATCGCAATTGGCGCAAAAGAAAAAATGTGACTTGATACATTTACGTCACTCACACCACATTAGCACAAAGTGGGTGGGGCTTAACAGAAGGGGGAGGGCCAATATTTACTATTATTTATGCCAGAAACTGGAGTAAATCATGGGGGAAATCTACGCCGGCTCAGGCATTTCCTGTGAATATACCATACATGATAAGATGGGAATACCCCTTTAATTTTTCAGAACCCTGTGGGTGACGTCACAATGAATGGGCCGAGCAGTGCTAATAAACACTTGGAGTCATGATGAGGAATGTGCTGAGGTCATAAATATAGATGTTTATGACATATAGAAGATTCCATATTAGAAGGTTTTACTGCCACGTTCAGCGTCATTTGCATACTTTTTTTCCCAGGAGGCACTGCCCTTAAGACTTTCTACCAGCTGGATCTCCACAAGGAGACTCCATACCTTCCAAGTACTATTTTATACTGTAATGGTGGTAAAGGACTGGACCGTTCTGTACCTTTGTTTGGATCCAGATGAAGGTGTGATAGAGAGTTATAATATGATCATTATCCATCAACTAATATTTAACTGCATCATAACTGCGCAGTGTGAATAAGGCCTGACTCAGTCTTTGTGCATTTTTTGAATATTGAGACTTAGTACATGCAAGAAACCCCTCAAACATTGCACAGCTGAAACATTTCCCTAGAGTAGTGGACAAAATATTTCCCAGTTAATGTCAGAGACTGGTAGACAATCGTAAAGAAACACCTGCAATACCAGATGCTAGAGCCAAGCCTCGATTCACGATTACCTGCGTGGGTTCCAGGGAGAATATCTGCATAAAATAATGTTGGACAGAGGCACACGGAGTATGACTTACTTATTGGAGAATGGGAATGAGGTGCAATAGCAGAAACAGTGGAGCTGCGTGTGGTAAAACATTGATAACGTATTCTATGGAGTAGAAGGTCTAAATATCAACCCCCCTCTCTCTCTCTCTATTTGGACGCAGCCTCAATTGGTCCCGTCCAACTTTTACAGGACTCCAGACAAACAGTATTTTTATCAAGTAAGAGGGTGAGGAATTGGCTCAAGCGTCATTCAAACGGCATGGAGGAGGAAACAAACACCGGGCACAACCCAGCACCATAAACGGCGGCCCATTTTGATCTTTCCTATGGGGCTTCCTCTCCTCTACGTACACAGCACTGCACCTAAGGTAAGACCTTAATGACTCCCCGAATAAGGCCGCATTCACACTATCGAATTGCGGCTCCGTACAACCTTTAATTTGTAAGAGCCTTATTACGTGCCCAAAGTTATGGAGCCCTACAGTAGCTTTGTGTGCCTCTGATTTCATGTTCCATCGGAGGCCATATTATGGAAGTATTCTACTAATGAGGCATTGCTGCTAGGGGAGAATATGTGAGTAATAAGGCACCACACAGAAGCCTCATACAGCGGCACACTGCGTGGCTATGGCTCCGTGATATGTGGCACAGGAACACCCTTTGCCTCCATAGGGCTCAATGCCAAAGGCTACTGTGAAATAAACAATTGCCTACGTTTATCCTGGTTGCTGTGAATAATGTTTAGCCTGATTTCTCTGCATATTGTCTTCTGACTCCTGTTATGATGGAATCTAGTTTCAGAACACAGGTGTTCACCTAGAGATTCGTGTTCGTAACATCAGGTAAATACAAGACTTTTGTCCCCACCAAGTTTTATAGTCACCATGGAGAAACAAATGCTTGTAGTAGTAATAAGTATACATAGCTCATTACAATAATATACATTTATTTGGTATAGTAAAGCTCAAACACACAACCTCTTCTATAGGACTACTCCAGATTTCACTTCTGCTTTTCAGCGAGACATCATATGTACAAACTCTGTAATTAAAGAAGAATATCGCATAAGAAACCAGGACATTACAGACTTCAGAAGTAAACAAAAGGAAAAAAAATTAATTTACAGATAAAAGCTAAGGCACCGTTCATGCCGAATCTGTCTTCAAATGGATTTCAATAAACCTTAGCGCATCCCATGAAGATAATAAGACGGAACTATATTCGCAATCAAAAATACTGGAAACTACTAATAAAAACAGATATACTATGAACAGGATCTGTCAGTTCTCCTGTGTGGTGTAGTATAGAGGATCTGTCAGCTCTCCTGTGTGGTGTAGTATAGAGGAGCTGTCAGCTCTCCTGTGTGGTGTAGTATAGAGGAGCTGTCAGCTCCCCTGTGTGGTGTAGTATAGAGGATCTGTCAGCTCTCCTGTGTGGTGTACTAGAGAGGATCTGTCAGCTCTCCAGTGTGGTGTAGTATAGAGGAGCTGTCAGTTCTCCTGTGTGGTGTAGTATAGAGGAGCTGTCAGCTCTCCTGTGTGGTGTAGTATAGAGGAGCAGTCAGCTCCCCTGTGTGGTGTAGTATAGAGGATCTGTCAGCTCTCCTGTGTGGTGTAGTATAGAGGATCTGTCAGCTCTCCTGTGTGGTGTAGTATAGAGGATCTGTCAGCTCTCCTGTGTGGTGTAGTATAGAGGAGCTGTCAGTTCTCCTGTGTGGTGTAGTATAGAGGATCTGTCAGTCCTCCTGTGTGGTGTAGTATAGAGGATCTGTCAGTTCTCCTGTGTGGTGTAGTATAGAGGATCTGTCAGCTCTCCTGTGTGGTGTAGTATAGAGGAGCTGTCAGCTCTCCTGTGTGGTGTAGTATAGAGGAGCAGTCAGCTCCCCTGTGTGGTGTAGTATAGAGGATCTGTCAGCTCTCCTGTGTGGTGTAGTATAGAGGATCTGTCAGCTCTCCTGTGTGGTGTAGTATAGAGGAGCTGTCAGCTCTCCTGTGTGGTGTAGTATAGAGGAGCAGTCAGCTCCCCTGTGTGGTGTAGTATAGAGGATCTGTCAGCTCTCCTGTGTGGTGTAGTATAGAGGAGCTGTCAGCTCTCCTGTGTGGTGTAGTATAGAGGATCTGTCAGCTCTCCTGTGTGGTGTAGTATAGAGGATCTGTCAGCTCTCCTGTGTGGTGTAGTATAGAGGAGCTGTCAGTTCTCCTGTGTGGTGTAGTATAGAGGATCTGTCAGTCCTCCTGTGTGGTGTAGTATAGAGGATCTGTCAGTTCTCCTGTGTGGTGTAGTATAGAGGAGCTGTTAGTTCTCCTGTGTGGTGTAGTATAGAGGATCTGTCATCTCTCCTGTGTGGTGTAGTATAGAGGAGCTGTCAGCTCTCCTGTGTGGTGTAGTATAGAGGAGCTGTCAGTTCTCCTGTGTAATGTAGTATAGAGGATCTGTCAGTTCTCCTGTGCGGTGTAGTATAGAGGATCTGTCAGCTCTCCTGTGTGGTGTAGTATAGAGGATCTGTCAGCTCTCCAGTGTGGTGTAGTATAGAGGATCTGTCAGTTCTCCTGTGTGGTGTAGTATAGAGGATCTGTCAGCTCTCCTGTGTGGTGTAGTATAGAGGAGCTGTCAGCTCTCCTGTGTGGTGTAGTATAGAGGAGCTGTCAGCTCCCCTGTGTGGTGTAGTATAGAGGATCTGTCAGCTCTCCTGTGTGGTGTAGTATAGAGGAGCTGTCAGCTCTCCTGTGTGGTGTAGTATAGAGGATCTGTCAGCTCTCCTGTGTGGTGTAGTATAGAGGATCTGTCAGCTCTCCTGTGTGGTGTAGTATAGAGGATCTGTCAGCTCTCCTGTGTGGTGTAGTATGGAGGATCTGTCAGCTCTCCTGTGTGGTGTAGTATAGAGGATCTGTCAGCTCTCCTGTGTGGTGTAGTATAGAGGATCTGTCAGCTCTCCTGTGTGGTGTAGTATAGAGGATCTGTCAGCTCTCCTGTGTGGTGTAGTATAGAGGAGCTGTCAGTTCTCCTGTGTGGTGTAGTATAGAGGATCTGTCAGTCCTCCTGTGTGGTGTAGTATAGAGGATCTGTCAGTTCTCCTGTGTGGTGTAGTATAGAGGAGCTGTTAGTTCTCCTGTGTGGTGTAGTATAGAGGATCTGTCATCTCTCCTGTGTGGTGTAGTATAGAGGAGCTGTCAGCTCTCCTGTGTGGTGTAGTATAGAGGAGCTGTCAGTTCTCCTGTGTAATGTAGTATAGAGGATCTGTCAGTTCTCCTGTGCGGTGTAGTATAGAGGATCTGTCAGCTCTCCTGTGTGGTGTAGTATAGAGGATCTGTCAGCTCTCCAGTGTGGTGTAGTATAGAGGATCTGTCAGTTCTCCTGTGTGGTGTAGTATAGAGGATCTGTCAGCTCTCCTGTGTGGTGTAGTATAGAGGAGCTGTCAGCTCTCCTGTGTGGTGTAGTATAGAGGAGCTGTCAGCTCCCCTGTGTGGTGTAGTATAGAGGATCTGTCAGCTCTCCTGTGTGGTGTAGTATAGAGGAGCTGTCAGCTCTCCTGTGTGGTGTAGTATAGAGGATCTGTCAGCTCTCCTGTGTGGTGTAGTATAGAGGATCTGTCAGCTCTCCTGTGTGGTGTAGTATAGAGGAGCTGTCAGTTCTCCTGTGTGGTGTAGTATAGAGGATCTGTCAGTCCTCCTGTGTGGTGTAGTATAGAGGATCTGTCAGTTCTCCTGTGTGGTGTAGTATAGAGGAGCTGTTAGTTCTCCTGTGTGGTGTAGTATAGAGGATCTGTCATCTCTCCTGTGTGGTGTAGTATAGAGGAGCTGTCAGCTCTCCTGTGTGGTGTAGTATAGAGGAGCTGTCAGTTCTCCTGTGTAATGTAGTATAGAGGATCTGTCAGTTCTCCTGTGCGGTGTAGTATAGAGGATCTGTCAGCTCTCCTGTGTGGTGTAGTATAGAGGATCTGTCAGCTCTCCAGTGTGGTGTAGTATAGAGGATCTGTCAGCTCTCCTGTGTGGTGTAGTATAGAGGATCTGTCAGTTCTCCTGTGTGGTGTAGTATAGAGGATCTGTCAGCTCTCCTGTGTGGTGTAGTATAGAGGAGCTGTCAGTTCTCCTGTGTGGTGTAGTATAGAGGATCTGTCAGTCCTCCTGTGTGGTGTAGTATAGAGGATCTGTCAGTTCTCCTGTGTGGTGTAGTATAGAGGAGCTGTTAGTTCTCCTGTGTGGTGTAGTATAGAGGATCTGTCATCTCTCCTGTGTGGTGTAGTATAGAGGAGCTGTCAGCTCTCCTGTGTGTTGTAGTATAGACGATCTGTCAGCTCTCCTGTGTGGTGTAGTATAGAGGAGCTGTCAGCTCTCCTGTGTGGTGTAGTATAGAGGAGCTGTCAGTTCTCCTGTGTGGTGTAGTATAGAGGATCTGTCAGCTCTCCTGTGTGGTGTAGTATAGAGGAGCTGTCAGTTCTCCTGTGTGGTGTAGTATAGAGGAGCTGTCAGTTCTCCTGTGTAATGTAGTATAGAGGATCTGTCAGTTCTCCTGTGCGGTGTAGTATAGAGGATCTGTCAGCTCTCCTGTGTGGTGTAGTATAGAGGATCTGTCAGCTCTCCAGTGTGGTGTAGTATAGAGGATCTGTCAGCTCTCCTGTGTGGTGTAGTATAGAGGATCTGTCAGTTCTCCTGTGTGGTGTAGTATAGACGATCTGTCAGCTCTCCTGTGTGGTGTAGTATAGAGGAGCTGTCAGCTCTCCTGTGTGGTGTAGTATAGAGGATCTGTCAGCTCTCCTGTGTGGTGTAGTATAGACGATCTGTCAGCTCTCCTGTGTGGTGTAGTATAGAGGAGCTGTCAGCTCTCCTGTGTGGTGTAGTATAGAGGATCTGTCAGCTCTCCTGTGTGGTGTAGTATAGAGGAGCTGTTAGTTCTCTTGTGTGGTGTAGTATAGAGGATCTGTCATCTCTCCTGTGTGGTGTAGTATAGAGGAGCTGTCAGCTCTCCTGTGTGTTGTAGTATAGACGATCTGTCAGCTCTCCTGTGTGGTGTAGTATAGAGGAGCTGTCAGCTCTCCTGTGTGGTGTAGTATAGAGGATCTGTCAGCTCTCCTGTGTGGTGTAGTATAGAGGAGCTGTCAGTTCTCCTGTGTGGTGTAGTATAGAGGATCTGTCAGCTCTCCTGTGTGGTGTAGTATAGAGGATCTGTCAGTTCTCCTGTGTGGTGTAGTATAGACGATCTGTCAGCTCTCCTGTGTGGTGTAGTATAGAGGAGCTGTCAGCTCTCCTGTGTGGTGTAGTATAGAGGATCTGTCAGCTCTCCTGTGTGGTGTAGTATAGAGGAGCTGTTAGTTCTCCTGTGTGGTGTAGTATAGAGGATCTGTCAGCTCTCCAGTGTGGTGTAGTATAGAGGATCTGTCAGCTCTCCTGTGTGGTGTAGTATAGAGGAGCTGTCAGCTCTCCTGTGTGGTGTAGTATAGAGGAGCTGTCGGCTCTCATGTGTGGTGTAGTATAGAGGAGCTGTCAGTTCTCCTGTGTGGTGTAGTATAGAGGAGCTGTCAGTTCTCCTGTGTGGTGTAGTATAGAGGAGCTGTCAGTTCTCCTGTGTGGTGTAGTATAGAGGAGCTGTCAGTTCTCCTGTGTGGTGTAGTATAGAGGATCTGTCAGCTCTCCTGTGTGGTGTAGTATAGAGGATATGTCAGCTCTCCTGTGTGGTGTAGTATAGAGGAGCTGTCATCTCTCCTGTGTGGTGTAGTATAGAGGATCTGTCAGCTCTCCTGTGTGGTGTAGTATAGAGGAGCTGTCAGCCCTCCTGTGTAATGTAGTATAGAGGAGCTGTCAGCTATCCTGTGTAGTGTAGTATAGAGGAGCTGTCAGCTCTCCTGTGTAGTGTAGTGTAGTATAGAGGATCTGTCAGCTATCCTGTGTGGTGTAGTATAGAGGAGCTGTCAGTTCTCCTGTGTGGTGTAGTATAGACGATCTGTCAGCTCTCCTGTGTGGTGTAGTATAGAGGAGCTGTCAGCTCTCCTGTGTGGTGTAGTATAGAGGATCTGTCAGCTCTCCTGTGTGGTGTAGTATAGAGGAGCTGTTAGTTCTCCTGTGTGGTGTAGTATAGAGGATCTGTCATCTCTCCTGTGTGGTGTAGTATAGAGGAGCTGTCAGCTCTCCTGTGTGTTGTAGTATAGACGATCTGTCAGCTCTCCTGTGTGTTGTAGTATAGACGATCTGTCAGCTCTCCTGTGTGGTGTAGTATAGAGGAGCTGTCAGCTCTCCTGTGTGGTGTAGTATAGAGGATCTGTCAGCTCTCCTGTGTGGTGTAGTATAGAGGAGCTGTCAGTTCTCCTGTGTGGTGTAGTATAGAGGATCTGTCAGCTCTCCTGTGTGGTGTAGTATAGAGGATCTGTCAGTTCTCCTGTGTGGTGTAGTATAGACGATCTGTCAGCTCTCCTGTGTGGTGTAGTATAGAGGAGCTGTCAGCTCTCCTGTGTGGTGTAGTATAGAGGAGCTGTTAGTTCTCCTGTGTGGTGTAGTATAGAGGATCTGTCAGCTCTCCAGTGTGGTGTAGTATAGAGGATCTGTCAGCTCTCCTGTGTGGTGTAGTATAGAGGAAATGTCAGCTCTCCTGTGTGGTGTAGTATAGAGGAGCTGTCGGCTCTCATGTGTGGTGTAGTATAGAGGAGCTGTCGGCTCTCCTGTGTGGTGTAGTATAGAGGAGCTGTCGGCTCTCATGTGTGGTGTAGTATAGAGGAGCTGTCAGTTCTCCTGTGTGGTGTAGTATAGAGGAGCTGTCAGTTCTCCTGTGTGGTGTAGTATAGAGGAGCTGTCAGTTCTCCTGTGTGGTGTAGTATAGAGGAGCTGTCAGTTCTCCTGTGTGGTGTAGTATAGAGGATCTGTCAGCTCTCCTGTGTGGTGTAGTATAGAGGATATGTCAGCTCTCCTGTGTGGTGTAGTATAGAGGAGCTGTCATCTCTCCTGTGTGGTGTAGTATAGAGGATCTGTCAGCTCTCCTGTGTGGTGTAGTATAGAGGAGCTGTCAGCTATCCTGTGTAGTGTAGTATAGAGGAGCTGTCAGCTCTCCTGTGTAGTGTAGTATAGAGGATCTGTCAGCTATCCTGTGTGGTGTAGTATAGAGAAGCTGTCAGCTCTCCTGTGTGGTGTAGTATAGAGAAGCTGTCAGTTCTCCTGTGTGATGTAGTATAGCGGATCTGTCAGCTCTCCTGTGTGGTGTCAGTATAGAGGAGCTGTCAGTTCTCCTGTGTGGTGTAGTATAGAGGAGCTGTCAGTTCTCCAGTGTGGTGTAGTATAGAGGAGCTGTCAGCTCTCCTATGTGGTGTAGTGTAGAGGAGCTGTCAGCTCTCCTGTGTGGTGTAGTATAGAGGAGCGGTCAGTTCTCCTGTGTGGTGTAGTATAGAGGATCTGTCAGCTCTCCTGTGTGGTGTAGTATAGAGGAGCTGTCAGCCCTCCTGTGTAATGTAGTATAGAGGGGCTGTCAGCTCTAATGTGTGATATAGTATAGAGGAGCTGTAAGCTCTCCTGTGTGGTGTAGTATAGAGAAGCTGTAAGCTCTCCTGTGCTGTGTAGTATAGAGGAGCTGTCAGTTCTCCTGTGTGGTGTAGTATAGAGGATCTGTCAGCACTCCTGTGTGGTGTAGTATAGAGGAGCTGTCAGTTCTCCTGTGTGGTGTAGTATAGAGGAGCTGTCAGTTCTCCTGTGTGGTGTGGTGTAGTATAGAGGATCTGTCAGCTCTCCAGTGTGGT
Organism: Rhinoderma darwinii; assembly: GCF_050947455.1. Lineage (NCBI taxonomy): Eukaryota > Metazoa > Chordata > Amphibia > Anura > Rhinodermatidae > Rhinoderma > Rhinoderma darwinii. The sequence continues at coordinate 99,795,354 of NC_134697.1, read as the reverse complement.
GTAGTATAGAGGATCTGTCAGCTCTCCTGTGTGGTGTAGTATAGAGGAGCTGTCAGCTCTCTTGTGTGGTGTAGTATAGAGGAGCTGTCAGCTCTCCTGTGTGGTGTAGTATAGAGGATCTGTCAGCTCTCCTTTGTGGTGTAGTATAGAGGAGCTGTCAGCTCTCCTGTGTGGGGTAGTATAGACGATCTGTCAGCTCTCCTGTGTGGTGTAGTATAGAGGAGCTGTCAGTTGTCCTGTGTGGTGTAGTATAGAGGAGCTGTTAGTTCTCCTGTGTGGTGTAGTATAGAGGAGCTGTCAGCTCTCCTGTGTGTTGTAGTATAGAGGAGCTGCCAACTCTCCTGTGTGGTGTAGTATAGAGGATCTGTCAGTTCTCCTGTGTGGTGTAGTATAGAGGAGCTTTCAGCTCTCTTGTGTGGTGTAGTATAGAGGAGCTGTCAGCTCTCCTGTGTGGTGTAGTATAGAGGAGCTGTCAGCTCTCCTGTGTGCGGTAGTATAGACGATCTGTCAGCTTTCCTGTGTGGTGTAGTATAGAGGAGCTGTCAGTTCTCCTGTGTGGTGTAGTATAGAGGAGCTGTCAGCTCTCCTGTGTGGTGTAGTATAGAGGAGCGGTCAGTTCTCCTGTGTGGTGTAGTATAGAGGATCTGTCAGATCTCCTGTGTAATGTAGTATAGAGGATCTGTCATCTCTCCTGTGTGGTGTAGTATAGAGGATCTGTCAGCTCTCCTGTGTGGTGTAGTATAGAGGAGCTGTCAGCCCTCCTGTGTAATGTAGTATAGAGGAGCTGTCAGCTCTAATGTGTGATATAGTATAGAGGAGCTGTAAGCTCTCCTGTGTGGTGTAGTATAGAGAAGCTGTCAGCTCTCCTGTGTGGTGTAGTATAGAGGAGCTGTCAGCTGTCCTGTGTGGTGTAGTATAGAGGAGCTGTCGGCTCTCCTGTGTGGTGTAGTATAGAGGAGCTGTCAGTTCTCCTGTGTGGTGTAGTATAGAGGATCTGTCAGCTCACCTGTGTGGTGTAGTATAGAGGATCTGTCAGCTCTCCTGTGTAGTGTAGTATAGAGGATCTGTCAGTTCTCCTGTGTGGTGTAGTATAGAGGATCTGTCAGCTCTCCTGTGTGGTGTAGTATAGAGGATCTGTCAGCTCTCCCTGTGTGGTGTAGTATAGAGGAACTGTCAGCTCTCCTGTGTAGTGTAGTATTGAGGATCTGTCAGTTCTCCTGTGTGCTGTAGTATAGAGGATCTGTCAGCTCTCCTGTGTGGTGTAGTATAGAGGATCTGTCAGCTCTCCTGTGTGGTGTAGTATAGGGGATCTGTCCGTTCTCCTGTGTGGTGTACTAGAGAGGATCTGTCAGCTCTCCTGTGTGATGTAGTATAGAGGATCTGTCAGTTCTGTGTGGTGTAGTATAGAGGATCTGTCCATTCTCCTGTGTGTTGTAGTATAGAGGATCTGTCAGCTCTCCTGTGTGGTGTAGTATAGAGGAGCTGTCAGCTCTCCCGTGTGGTGTAGTATAAAGGATTTGTCAGCTCTCCTGTGTGATGTAGTATAGAGGATCTGTCAGCTCTCCTGTGTGGTGTAGTATAAAGGATTTGTCAGCTCTCCTGTGTGGTGTAGTATAGAGGAGCTGTCAGCTCTCCTGTGTGGTGTAGTATAGAGGAGCTGTCAGTTCTCCTGTGTGGTGTAGTATAGAGGAGCTGTCAGCTCTCCTATGTGGTGTAGTATAGAGGAGCTGTCCATTCTCCTGTGTGGTGTAGTATAGAGGAGCTGTCAGTTCTCCTGTGTGGTGTAGTATAGAGGATCTGTCAGCTCTCTTGTGTGGTGTAGTACAGAGCCGTCAGTTCTCCTGTGTGGTGTAGTATAGTGGATCTGTCAGCTCTCCTGTGTGGTGTAGTATAGAGGATCTGTCAGTTCTCCTGTGTGGTGTAGTATAGAGGAGCTGACAGCTCTCCTGTGTGGTGTAGTATAGAGGAGCTGTCAGTTTTCCTGTGTGGTGTAGTATAGAGGAGCTGTCGGCTCTCCTGTGTGGTGTAGTATAGAGGAGCTGTCAGCTCTCCTGTGTGGTGTAGTATAGAGGAGCTGTCAGCTCTCCTTTGTGGTGTAGTATAGAGGAGCTGTCAGTTCTCCTGTGTGGTGTAGTATAAAGGATTTGTCAGCTCTCCTGTGTGGTGTAGTATAGAGGAGCTGTCAGCTCTCCTGTGTGGTGTAGTATAGAGGAGCTGTCAGTTCTCCTGTGTGGTGTAGTATAGAGGAGCTGTCAGCTCTCCTATGTGGTGTAGTATAGAGGAGCTGTCCGTTCTCCTGTGTGGTGTAGTATAGAGGAGCTGTCAGCTCTCCTGTGTGGTGTAGTATAGAGGAGCTGTCAGCTCTCCTTTGTGGTGTAGTATAGAGGAGCTGTCAGTTCTCCTGTGTGGTGTAGTATAAAGGATTTGTCAGCTCTCCTGTGTGGTGTAGTATAGAGGAGCTGTCAGCTCTCCTGTGTGGTGTAGTATAGAGGAGCTGTCAGTTCTCCTGTGTGGTGTAGTATAGAGGAGCTGTCCGTTCTCCTGTGTGGTGTAGTATAGAGGAGCTGCCAACTCTCCTGTGTGGTGTAGTATAGAGGATCTGTCAGCTCTCTTGTGTGGTGTAGTATAGAGGAGCTGTCAGCTCTCCTGTGTGGTGTAGTATAGAGGAGCGGTCAGCTCTCCTGTGTGGTGTAGTATAGGGGATCTGTCCGTTCTCCTGTGTGGTGTACTAGAGAGGATCTGTCAGCTCTCCTGTGTGATGTAGTATAGAGGATCTGTCAGTTCTGTGCAGTGTAGTATAGAGGATCTGTCCATTCTCCTGTGTGTTGTAGTATAGAGGATCTGTCAGCTCTCCTGTGTGGTGTAGTATAGAGGAGCTGTCAGCTCTCCCGTGTGGTGTAGTATAAAGGATTTGTCAGCTCTCCTGTGTGATGTAGTATAGAGGAGCTGTCAGTTCTCCTGTGTGGTGTAGTAGAAAGGATTTGTCAGCTCTCCTGTGTGGTGTAGTATAGAGGATCTGTCAGCTCTCCTGTGTGGTGTAGTATAAAGGATTTGTCAGCTCTCCTGTGTGGTGTAGTATAGAGGATCTGTCAGCTCTCCTGTGTGGTGTAGTATAAAGGATTTGTCAGCTCTCCTGTGTGGTGTAGTATAGAGGAGCTGTCAGCTCTCCTGTGTGGTGTAGTATAGAGGAGCTGTCAGTTCTCCTGTGTGGTGTAGTATAGAGGAGCTGTCAGCTCTCCTATGTGGTGTAGTATAGAGGAGCTGTCCATTCTCCTGTGTGGTGTAGTATAGAGGAGCTGTCAGTTCTCCTGTGTGGTGTAGTATAGAGGATCTGTCAGCTCTCTTGTGTGGTGTAGTACAGAGCTGTCAGTTCTCCTGTGTGGTGTAGTATAGAGGATCTGTCAGCTCTCCTGTGTGGTGTAGTATAGAGGATCTGTCAGTTCTCCTGTGTGGTGTAGTATAGAGGAGCTGACAGCTCTCCTGTGTGGTGTAGTATAGAGGAGCTGTCAGTTCTCCTGTGTGGTGTAGTATAAAGGATTTGTCAGCTCTCCTGTGTGGTGTAGTATAGAGGAGCTGTCAGCTCTCTTGTGTGGTGTAGTATAGAGGAGCTGTCAGCTCTCCTATGTGGTGTAGTATAGAGGAGCTGTCCGTTCTCCTGTGTGGTGTAGTATAGAGGAGCTGTCAGCTCTCCTGTGTGGTGTAGTATAGAGGAGCTGTCAGCTCTCCTTTGTGGTGTAGTATAGAGGAGCTGTCAGTTCTCCTGTGTGGTGTAGTATAAAGGATTTGTCAGCTCTCCTGTGTGGTGTAGTATAGAGGAGCTGTCAGCTCTCCTGTGTGGTGTAGTATAGAGGAGCTGTCAGTTCTCCTGTGTGGTGTAGTATAGAGGAGCTGTCAGCTCTCCTATGTGGTGTAGTATAGAGGAGCTGTCCGTTCTCCTGTGTGGTGTAGTATAGAGGAGCTGTCAGTTCTCCTGTGTGGTGTAGTACAGAGATGTCAGTTCTCCTGTGTGGTGTAGTATAGAGGAGCTGTCGGCTCTCCTGTGTAGTGTAGTGTAGTATAGAGGAGCTGTCAGTTCTCCTGTGTGGTGTAGTATAGAGGATCAGTCCGCTCTCCTGTGTGGTGTAGTATAGAGGAGCTGTCGGCTCTCCCGTGTGGTGTAGTATAGAGGAGCTGTCAGTTCTCCTGTGTGGTGTAGTATAGAGGATCAGTCCGCTCTCCTGTGTGGTGTAGTATAGAGGAGCTGTCGGCTCTCCCGTGTGGTGTAGTATAGAGGAGCTGTCAGCTCTCCTGTGTTGTTGTAGTACAGAGGAGCTGTCAGCTCTCCTGTGTGGTGTAGTATAGAGGATCTGTCAGCTCTCCTGTGTGGTGTAGTATAGAGGATCTGTTAGCTCTCCTGTGTGGTGTAGTATAGGGGATCTGTCAGCTCTCCTGTGTGGTGTAGTATAGAGGATCTGTCAGCTCTCCCGTGTGGTGTAGTATAGAGGATCTGTCAGCTCTTCTGTGTGGTGTAGTATAGAGGAGCTGTCAGTTCTCCTGTGTGGTGTAGTATAGAGGATCTGTTAGCTCTCCTGTGTGGTGTAGTATAGAGGATCTGTCAGCTCTCCTGTGTGGTGTAGTATAGAGGAGCTGTCAGCTCTCCTGTGTGGTGTAGTATAGAGGAGCTGTCAGTTCTCCTGTGTGGTGTAGTATAGAGCAGCTGTCAGCTCTCCTGTGTGGTGTAGTATAGAGGATCTGTCAGTTCTCCTGTGTGGTGAAGTATAGAGGAACTGTCAGCTCTCCTGTGTGGTGTAGTATAGAGGATCTGTCAGCTCTCCTGTGTGGTGTAGTATAGAGGAGCTGTCAGCTCTCCTGTGTGGTGTAGTATAGAGGATCTGTCAGCTCTCCTGTGTGGTGTAGTATAGAGGAGCTCTCAGTTCTCCTGTGTGGTGTAGTATAGAGGAGCTGTCCGTTCTCCTGTGTGGTGTAGTATAGAGGAGCCGTCGGCTCTCCTGTGTGGTGTAGTACAGAGATGTCAGTTCTCCTGTGTGGTGTAGTATAGAGGAGCTGTCGGCTCTCCTGTGTAGTGTAGTGTAGTATAGAGGAGTTGTCAGTTCTCCTGTGTGGTGTAGTATAGAGGATCTGTCAGCTCTCCTGTGTGGTGTAGTATAGAGGATCTGTCAGTTCTCCTGTGTGGTGTAGTATAGAGGAGCTGTCAGCTCTCCTGTGTGGTGTAGTATAGAGGAGCTGTCAGTTCTCCTGTGTGGTGTAGTATAGAGGAGCGGTCGGCTCTCCTGTGTGGTGTAGTATAGAGGAGCTGTCACTTCTCCTGTTTGGTGTAGTATAGAGGTTCTGTCAGTTCTCCTGTGTGGTGTAGTATAGAGGATCTGTTAGCTCTCCTGTGTGGTGTAGTATAGAGGATCTGTTAGCTCTCCTGTGTGGTGTAGTATAGAGGATCTGTCAGCTCTCCTGTGTGGTGTAGTATAGAGGAGCTGTCAGCTCTCCTGTGTGGTGTAGTATAGAGGAGCTGTCAGTTCTCCTGTGTGGTGTAGTATAGAGCAGCTGTCAGCTCTCCTGTGTGGTGTAGTATAGAGGATCTGTCAGTTATCCTGTGTGGTGAAGTATAGAGGATCTGTCAGCTCTCCTGTGTGGTGTAGTATAGAGGAGCTCTCAGTTCTCCTGTGTGGTGTAGTATAGAGGAGCTGTCAGCTCTCCTGTGTGGTGTAGTACAGAGATGTCAGTTCTCCTGTGTGGTGTAGTATAGAGGAGCTGTCAGCTCTCCTGTGTAGTGTAGTATAGAGGAGCTGTCGGCTCTCCTGTGTGGTGTAGTATAGAGGAGCTGTCAGCTCTCCTGTGTGGTGTAGTATAGAGGAGCTGTCAGTTCTCCTGTGTGGTGTAGTATAGAGGATCTGTCAGTTCTCCTGTTTGGTGTAGTATAGAGGATC